>NC_058405.1:145122740-145134068 GCF_002201575.2 Neomonachus schauinslandi
GTGGTTCTAGAACAGAAAAGAACTAATCAAGAAAAATATGCTTTTTTTAAAATAAGTGATTGCCTCTTGAGGGAACTAACTAGGAAATATGAAGGAACTTTCATATTGGTTATCAAAGTAGGCCTCAAAAAAAAAGTAATATTTAATCTGAGAAGTTAATGATGAGAGGAATCAATGATCTAAGTATCTAATAAGAATAACATTTGCCAAGACCACAGGCAGTGGCATTCAGGGAACTTTTTTTTGCTGGACACTTTCTCCCTATAAATATGAAGACCTCTGCTATGGGATCCAGCTCTATTGAGCTAGAAGAGGAGGGTGGGAACCAATTCCTAATTCAGAATACAACTTGTGTCTCGGGCAGAGCCCATTATGTCGTGAGTGGGCCGTTTTAGTATGTCTGTTTAAAGAAAAATGTTAGCAGTTTGGAGACGTGTATTTTAATGGAATAAAAATAATATATTGATACCTATATAATACTTACAACATGCCAGCCACTATCCTCAGCACATTTTATGTTCACCAATATTTGATTTTTACCACAGCCTCATCAGGGGCTAGTATTATCCTCAGTTTATTTTTTTAATTATCCTCAATTTATAAATGGGAATCTGGAGCAGAGATAATTAGCTTGATCATAGTCATGCAGTAAATGATTGGTCTAGGATTGCTCTAGTTTAGTAGAGTCTGTATTCCTGACCAATTTACTATACTGCTTCTCTGCCATGTGAATTTACTTCACAGTTATTTTTGTTGCTGTTGATTGGCAATGACAAAAAGAGGTTGCTAGACCATGGTCTTCATTTCTAATCTTATCTGCTTTTTCTCTGCAGATTGTGTACTTTCCAGTTAACTGGAACACCCAACCAGCCCTGGCATGAGCTAGCACTGCTGTTATGATGCTTACCATGAGAAACAATTTTTTTAAAGTGTGAGATTTCATGGCACAGTTTCTTTTCTTGGCACATAGCTCTGTTTCTGTACTACTATGAACATCTAATCATTTTTTTTTGAAAATCAATAAATAAGAAACTCCAAAATGTAAACATATATGAAATACTTTTCTTGTAAAATTGAAACCACTTTCTAGATTATCTTTCTTGTCCTCAATACCTATCAGAATGATAGGCAAGATGCCATACCTTTTCTTAGTTTATCTTCCTATCCCAATTTTAGAATTTGTTTTTAAAAATGTGTTCTTAAAAATATATGCTTATTCCAAAAATATTTTCTTATTTTCCCTTTAAAGTTTTAATATATTTTGAATATATATATATATATATATATGATTTATTTTGAGGAGAATGTTCTTTAGATCTTTCCATGAATATTATGTTGCAGCAACATGTCAATGTTAAGAAACTAATTTTTCAGTCTATTTCCCGTATGCAGTTTTTTGGGGTGGTTAACTGATCACTTCTTAGCTGTAATTTTGAGCTCCACTGAACTGTTATGGATGTTCCATTTTAAAACAGAACATATGTGAACAGAACTGTTCCTGTTATGCTTGACTGATGCCCCTGATTGTGCTCTAAATTCACAACTATGCTTCTAGTAATGAACTAATAATTTTGATTATTTAGGTAAAGTCAGGTCTTCAAATTCAATCCTGTCTGTTTAATTGAAATGCAACTAAAAATGCATCTGCCACTAAGAAATGTAGGGGGTTTTCCCTTCAATTGAGAGAGATCCCATAATTTAGGCTGTATGAAATTGTTGATATTAACCTAAATTGCATTAGACCCAGTCCGCATTTAAGTCAACAAACAATTATTTATTGACACAAGAAAACAGGGTGTTCTCATGAAATGCTGATATGGTTTGAGTAAACCTGATGATGTTTAGGAATAGTTTTAGTGTAATTAGAGGATATCTTAAAAACAAAATCCGAAGCCAGATTTATCATCCATTCAGTTCCTATTGTGCTTCCAAAAAAACCATAAAAACTTTATATGGAAAAACACAATATTGTGAAAAACAGTATAAAAGGAACTGAATTCTGGCTTTAGCTCAACACCTATTTGCCAAATCTATTTAGCAATTAATTAAACCTTTTTATTTTTGGTTCCCACATTTATAAAAAAAGGATAATATAATAATTTAAACTTAATACTTAAATCACAGTTTGTGCAAGGTTTAAACAAAACTGTATAAGTGAAAAATATTTCATAATGTGCTGAAAATATAAATGTTGCTTTTTGCTGCTTCGCTCTGACTGAGGACTCCTTGCTAAGATAAATTTAGGGTCTTAGCAGATATCAACCTTTAATAATTCTCTAAGATTGTCTGATCATGAACTATCCCAAAAGTACCTGCATTTTGGTCACAATCCTAATCTTATTACTTAAACTCCCTCGCAAGCAGCTTCTGCTTTTTGTAGTCACTTGAGGAGTTTTGTTTTTGTTTTGTTACTGTTCATTGACTGTTACTCAAAGAGTGACCATTTACCTATAGTTGCATTCCCATCATTTTTGCTTAAATTTTATTATCGTCCTAATTATTTATATATTTCTACCCAGAGTTGAGAATTTGAAATAGTAGACCATGAGCTTTTTGAATCTGTTCCTAATCTTTCTTTTACGGATATACATTGAAGCATAAATTTATCTAATTCTAACAACTCATATGTAGCCTCTTTATTTGTTTTCAACATTACACAAGAAATAAATTTCACCTAATCATATGCATTACATCTGAATTAATAGCTTATATTATTCTTATTTTACATATGTGTAATTTATTCCTCCCTCTTATTATTGTGATATGCCATGAGTACCATTCTGCTTTGCCTGTTCCGTATAAAATAAGATATTCCCTTCATCGAGATCTTTGTAAATTCTGTCCCTATGTTTACTATGATTCTTCTCTTTCTTGGCAAATCTCCCTTGTTAGACTTTCCTCTGTTATTTTTATAGCATACCCCCAAAGGATTATGTTCTATTTTTTTAAACTTTTTATTGTTATGTTAATCACCATACATCACATCATTAGTTTTTGAAGTAGTGTTCCATGATTCATTGTGCATAACACCTAGTGCTCCATGCAGAACATGCCCTCTTTAATACCCATAACCAGGTTAACCCATCCTCCCACCCCCGTCCCCTCTAGAACCCTCAGTTTGTTTCTCAGAGTCCATCATCTCTCATGGTTCGTCTCCCCCTCAGATTTCCCCTCCTTCATTCATCCCCTCCTGCTATCTTCTTCTTTTTTTCTTAACATATATTGCATTATTTGTTTCAGAGGTACAGATCTGAGATTCAACAGTCTTGCACAATTCACAGCGCTTACCAGAGCACCTACCCTTCCCAGTGTCTATCACTTTTACTTCAATATACCAACATTAAAACCTAAATACTCACAAAATTGTGTTTTTCCCAAACGAGGACCTATCTAGAGAATACTAAAAATCAACCAAAGCTGTAAGGTTTCATTTTACTGATCTCTAAATCAAAGTCAGACATCTGAATTTAAATAATTTGTAAATAAAATATGCATAAAAACTTAGAGCCATGAGTCAAGTTTTAATCTGAAGCAACCTGAAATAGGCAAGATTACATCTTGAAAGTTTCCTGTAAATAAAATGTGGATGAATATATTACAACCCAAGATAACCATATTTCACTACAGGTTCTCAATAAGGATTTTCAAGTTGTTGAGCATTAGTAATTGATGGAATACATGCACATTAAGAAATATTTACTAACAGAAATAGGATAACATTGAAATGATTATTTTCCATTTACTACCTAGTTCCAAGCATTTTATTTTTTATTTTTTTAAAGATTTTTTATTTATTTATTTGACAGAGAGAGAGAGAGAGCACAAACAGGCAGAGTAGCAGGGAGAGGGAGAAGCAGGCTCTCCGCTGAGCAAGGAGCCCAATTTGGGGCTCTATCCCAAGACCCTGGGATCATGCCCTGAGCCAAAGGCAGTTGCTTAACCAACTGAGCCACCCTGGCGCCCGGGTCCAAGCATTTTAAATGAATCTTATCTAGATGAAATTGTTACTTTTCATCACTTTGCTGTGTGATATTAAATATAAAATATTAGACACAAGCATATATAATGATACATATATATTTTTTGTATTCAGAAAGGGGCTTACAGTTTTAGATTGGAGGCTTAGAAAGCTGGAAAGAATGTTGGTACAATTAAAACAAGAAAAAAGGGACGCCTGGGTGGCTCAGTCGGTTAAGCGTCTGCCTTCAGCTCAGGTCATGATCCCAGCGTCCTGGGATCGAGTCCCACATCGGGCTCCCTGCTCCGCGGGGAGCCTGCTTCTCCCTCTGCCTCTGCCTCTCTCTCTCTATCTCTCATGAATAAATAAATAAAATCTTTAAAAAAAATAAAACAAGAAAAAATCTGAGCAAACTGTAAATTAATGATTGTCTTGAATCTGTTAGAGAAGTAAGGTGTCAGGTCAAGCAACTAACCTGAAAATATGGAAAGAGAGGTGCTTAAAGGGAAAAACGTATGACCCAACATTTGATTCACATGGTGGGAGGTGGATGGGAAGATGGAAGGAGACAGAGGAGGCTAACTCATCCATATAACCCAATAAGATTATTCACCAGCCATTTTCAATAAAGTGCTAGTCAAGCATGAGAATGTCAAGCCCCTAGACTGCAGACATAAAGGGATTCACAACCTGATGCAGGTTTTTTTCTCCAGGAACCTCACTGGACCTCTACAGAGAGGAAAGTTACCTTCCTGGGGGTTGGCGGGGAAGAATGGCAGCCACTTCTGAACTCCATCAAGAACCATTTCTCTCATCTCTTCTACTGAACAAAACTTTTGGTTTCTGAGAAATGGTAACTATGAATTGAATGAACTGGTGGAAAACTATTGTGGCTGAGAGAGAAGGGAATGGCAGTCACTGTAGAAAATCTACTCAAGCCCATCTCCCTTATCTTTCCCACGAAACAGCCTTCTCAATCTGTAGGTGGAGGAGTAATAAAAGCTATATCCTAAAAGAATTAGTGGAGAGCCACATTTAGAGACAAGAAACAGAAACAGAAAAAGCAAAGCAAGGAAAAGCAAAGCAAAGAAAGAAGGAAGAAAACAAAGAAAGAAAGAAGTTTATTAGTAGAAGGGATGCCAAGAGTACTGTTGGGCCCAGAGCTACATCTGCAAGAGAGCAGAAAAATGTGTGGATTCCAGACCCCAGAGACCCAGTCCTGGCCTGACACTGAGCCTTAATCAGAGTATCAGTTAAAGCTGCTTTCCACTCCCTCCCCACACACCACGATGCTGACAAGCTTCAGGGAAAACTAAGTGGGAAAGATGTGTCAGAGAATGCTGGAAGACAGATTCGTTCTGGGAAACAGTGCAAGGAAAAGATGCAAAGGCAAGTGGGAAGACCTGAAGGCGAGTGGGGAGGAGACACTGAGAAAAGTTCTCTGGTTAATTAGCCCACACCATAAACACAAGCTGTCACTAGGGGAATTTGAAGCCTTGGGTGTGAAGGGAATCATAACAACAACAAGCTTCAAACTCAGCCCAAACCTAACAAGATTCACAGAAAAGTCCCCACTGAAGACCTAGGAAAAGGGAAAGTGTGCTTGTCCCTAAACATAAAAGGACTTAAATTAATAGTCACTGCACCAATCAACATGTTTGGCTTTCAGACAATAACAAAAAATAACATATACAAAAAGGTAAGGGAAAACACACTTCGAACAGATGAAGCACCTATCAGAACAAGACCTCCCTGCTCCCATATATGAAAAAGATGATGTAACCATCAGACTTCGAATTTAAAATAACTCTAATTAATATGCTAAAGCCTCTAGTAGTAAAGGTAAGCAATATAAATGATCACAAAGGTAATTCTAGCTGAGAGATGAAAATCGTAAGAATGAGTGAAATAAAAAATTGTATAAATAAAAAATATAGTAACAGGGATCAACAATGTCTCTGAAGGGCTCATTTGTAGAATCTAAGGAAAGAATCAGTGGATTTGAATATAAGTCAAAAGAAATTATCCAAACTGAACCCAGAAAGAAAAATAATGAAGAACACAGAACAGAGCATACAAGAGTTGAGGTACTGTATCAATGGGCTTAACATATATAGAGATGTAACTAGAATCTCAGAAGAAGAAGAAAGATAGAACAAAAGAAATAATTTAAGAAATACTTGTTGGAAATTTTCAAACATTAGTGATAGATACCAAATCTCAGACACATGCCAAGCAGGATAAATGCTTCCACTACTTCCTCTCCTTTCCACAAAAACATCTAGGCATAAAACACTCAAATTTCTGAAAACAAAGAAAAAGGAATATCTTGAAGGCAACTCGAGAACAAAGTTCACTTACAGAGGAACAGAGATAATAATTATAGTTTTCATCAGAAAACTTGCAGGCAAAAAGAATCTTTAAAGTACTGAAAGGAGGGAAAAAAAAAACTTTTCCAACCAGAATTCTATACCAACTAAAAGTGTTTTCAAGAGAAAAAGAAATTAAGAGTTTCCCAGAAAAAGGGGCGCCTGGGTAGCTCAGTTGGTTAAGCGACTGCCTTCGGCTCAGGTCATGATCCTGGAGTCCCGGGATGGAGTCCCGCATCGGGCTCCCTGCTCGGCGGGGAGTCTGCTTCGTCCTCTGACCCTATCCCCTCTCATGTGTTTTCTCTCTCTCAAATAAATAAATAAAATCTTTTAAAAAAAAAAAGAGTTTCCCAGAAAAACAAAGAATGAGGAGATACAATTCCAGCAAATCTAGGCTATAAGAAAACAAAGAATGTTCTGCAAGCGAGGAATATGATATTGGTCAGAAATCAGAATCTACACAAAAGAATAAAAGTGTTAAGATGAAGTAAATATGACAAAGTGAGCTATTCTTCTTGTTTTAATTGCTCTAAAGAGAACTGAGTGTTTAAAGCAAATTTATAATGTGTTTATAGCACATGTAAAAATGAAATGCATGGCTCAAGGACTGGGAGTGAGGAATTGGTAATTGGCTGTTTTATAGTCTTTATGCTATATTTGAAACTTTATAATATGATATGAATGTGCACTCAAATATTTAAAAATGTATATACTGTAATCACTAGGGCAACCACTATTTTTTTCAATTTTAAGTTGATAGAGAAGATAAAATAGAATTTTTTTAATGCCCAATTAAAGCCAAAGAAGGCAAAGAAATAAAAAGAATAAAAAAGAAATCAATCCATGGAAAAAATTTAAAACAGCCAGCAAGATATTAATAATAATAAATAATAAATAAAACAGCCAGAAAGGTGATAGATTTCAATTCAAATATATTAATAATCACCTTAAATATGAATGGTCTAAAAGTGCAAGTTAAGAGAAAGAGTTTGTCAGATTCAATAAGAAAGCAAAACCCCGAAGTTGCCATCTACAAGAACCTATTCTAAACATAGTGACATAGACAAGTTAAAAGTAAAAGGAGAGGCAAAGCTGTAGTGTGCAAACTCTAACCAAAAGAAAGCTGGAAATTTCTGACAAGATAGGTCTCAAAAAAAATACTAATATGGATAAAGAGAGGCATCGCATAGTGATTAAAGGGTCAATTCTCCAAGGAAAATAAGCATAACAACCATAAATATTTATGTGCCTAAAAACAGAGCTACAAGAGACAAAACTGAGACATGAGAGAAAAACTGACAACCCTAAAAGTAGAAATAGACAAATCCACAATTACACTTGGAAATGTAACATTCTTTTCTCAGTAACTGATAGAATAAAAAAGCAGAAAATCTGTAAAGATATAAATAACATGAACTGCACTGTCAACAAGGTTGACCTAATTGACATTAGAAAACATTCCACTCAACACCAAAATACAGATTATTCTTATGTGCACATGGAACAGTCACTTAATGCACCAGATGGAGCATGTACTGAGCTATGAAACAGATATTAACACATTTAAAATAACTGAAAATAAAACCATATAAAATAAAGCAAACTAGAAATCAGTAACAGGAACCTAATAATTGGAAAATTCAAGAGCGTATTTCTAAGTAAAACATGGGTCATAGAGGAAGTTTCAAAAGAAATAACATATTTTGAACTAACTGAAATAATATATATGCTATATAGTGAAGTACAGCTAAAGCAATGCTTAGAGGGAAATTTATAGCAAGAAAGGCTTATACTAGAAAAAGAAAAAACTGACAGTAAGTAACCTGGGCTTTCCCTTAAGAAACCAGAGAAGGAAGAGCAAATTAAACCCAAAGTGAGCAGAAGCAAGAAACTAATAAAGATTAGAGCAAAAAATCTATAATATTGAGAGCATAAAAAACAATTCGGAAAATCAAAAGCAGGATTCAGAGCAAAGGTATTACCAGTGATAAAGAACGACATTTTGTAATAGCAAAGAAATCAATTCCTCAAGAGAATATAATAATCCTAAATGTGTTTCCATCTATTAACAGAACTTCAAAATAAACGGAGCAAAAATTGATCAAAACCAAACATGAAAATAAACAAATCCACAATTGTATTCAGAGATGTCAAGGTGCCTCTCTCAATAATTGATAAGTAGGAAAAGTCAGTAATGACATAGAATATCTGAAAGACACATACAACTAACTTGACTTAAATGCGATGTTAGGATAAGGCAACAAATAGTAGCAGAATACACACTCATTTCAAATGCACACAAAATATTTCCTAAGATAGACCATATTCTTGTCCATAAAAATCGTTTCCAATTTTTTTTAGGAATCAAGTCGTACAAATTAATTTCTATTTCTTTAACAACATTTTCATGTGTTTGTCATTTTTGTATCTTCTTTGGTAAAGTGTGTCTAAAACCTTTACTAGTTTAAACAATTACTATTGAGTTTGATAATCTTTTATATATTCTAGATAAAAGACCTTAATCGGACATACAAATTTCAAATGCTTTCTCTTATCTGTGGCTTATCTTCTACTCTATTCTAGATTTTCCTTATTCTGCAACAGAACTAACCACAATGAGCATAATTAAAGGATTGTAGCTGCAAATAGTCTATCAATTTGCTCAAATGCATGCATTTCCTGAGATCAAGGTATGCACTTTATTATTACTATTGTACAAAGGCAAGAAATGTGTATAGTCAAGAAACATAATATTATGTAAAAACATCACAGTCCTTATCTCCATCACAACATTGGTCCCATTGGCCTCACTGAAAATGAAATAGGTAACTAAATATTTGCTACTTAAAATAAGTGGTATAAAAGGCTTGAATGGCTACCTAAACTGACTAACTGAATGTTGTCACAAATGAGAGGCAGTATAGGAAAGATTCCACTGGAAATGTTTTTAGCATTTAGGAATGAGAAGGTGAGGAATTCTACAACCACACAACTTTATAATATTTCCATCTTCCAAATATTTTTTCATCTCACTTGATCCATTACCATTAGAGAAAGAGAGGTATCAATACACAGGATATGGTGTTCATACTACTGAATTGGATTGTATACATGCATTTCTAGGGTATTATCAGAGTACATTATAACTTCTCCAAGTAGTTAAATTTGAATATGGCCAGGTTACCAAGTGGCAGGATCAGATCTCTAATTCTATTCCTGTCACATCCTGCAGCATCTTCCTAAACCCAGACGAAATAGTACCTATTTTCTAAGCCAGCAAATGCTACCAGGGGACAAAGGGTATGAGTTAAAACAGGTAATAAATGAACAAGGAAAGAGATTGTAGTGAGCAGAAAGAGGGCGTGAAAAGTAGGTTATAACCAGCTGGGTAATGAAAGGAATTTGGTACCTTTTTTCCAATGAGAGTGTCCCAGAGCAAGAAAATAATACTCTAAGCTATTTCTTTCAATCTGTAGCTGATAGACAGCTGGTGCTGATAGAAGGGAAAAAGGACTCCTGAAGATTTATGGGCTCTGTTTAAAGACTGAATCTGGATAATTTGGAGAAAAGATTTGACACAGAATCCCCTGATCACTCAACTGATAGGTAGCAAGTTAGACCTATTATTTGGTTCACAATTTCTGGGCTATATTTACTAATTTACTTCTTTTTCCGATAACCCGAGAGAGAGATTACTTTGATTGGCACCGGGTGGAAATTGCTGAACATCCAGTCACCTATAGCTTGTGTGGCTATGAATCAAGATGACACTCTGCTAAGACGGCTGTCTGCGTGTGATGGGTAGAAGATTGCTATCACATACTTGAAATATCATTCAATTTGCTCTTTCATCTACATTGAATATAAATTGGATGGAATGCCTTTATGGAAAGTGGCAAGAGAACCTGGTTAGCTTGAGGGCAGTGGACACAGCGATGATATGGTTACCTCATTCCACTAACAACTGTCCTTTGACACTTCAGAGAGAACACTTGTCAGAAGTCTTATGGCACACCTAGACTGAGCTTTGTTGTGGAATATGACCCACTGATGGTTTCACGGAGTACACAATACTTTGGCTTCTATTGCACACCTAACCTGTCCCTGCTCCACGAATGCCAAATGGCATCAAAATATGAGGTAGCTTGAATAGCAGTAGTGCTACTAGGCTAATTGTAACTTGGGGATTTTCTGAACCAGTCTAGAATTACTCAGTCAAATGTTATCATTTTGAAAAATACTTGCTAACACTTATTTGTGTTACGATCTGGGAGACAATACCCTGAAAACCTGGAGTGCTGTTTTACAAAATATGCCCTAAGCTTTGAAGTGGTGACTACTATATATGAGTTTCATTTTCCTGTAGTCATAATACCTAGGTCTGGGAATCAAGGTGTGGGGGTGGCCCTTATCACAAATAAACTTAAAGTCCCATAGAAAAAAAATTTGATTCCTCTGTCTGACACTTTGGGTCTGGCTGAAAAGAATGTTTCCACTGAAGGATGTAATATTCACGTTGAATTGGAAGGTGAATTTTACTACTTAGCTATTGGTGGCATCTCGTGCCAAAGAAACAGAATAGAAAAAGGGGTTGGTGTGATGGCTGTGGTGAAAGATTCCAGGCACCAAGTGGGAAATTGGCTTTCAGCCTGCCACATAATGGGGACAGGAAGTATTAGGTCTGGAATCAGAAAATTTCTTGGATATGTCTTTGGATAGCTAGTCACCATTGTCCTCAGTTTTGTTAGGGGCCAGGTACTTGGGCTTGGAATCTTGCAACATTGGATATAGAAAATGAAAGAAAGAAAAAGAAAAAGAAAGAAAGAAAGAGAGAGAGAAAGAAAGAAAGAGAGAGAGAGAGAGAAAGAAAGAGAGAAAGAGAAAAAGAAAGAGAGAAAGAAAGAGAAAGAGAGAAAGAAAGAGGAAAGAAAGAAAGAGAGAGAGAGAGAAAGAGGAAAGAAAGAAAGAAAGAAAGAAAGAAAGAAAGAAAGAAAGAAAGAA
>NC_058405.1:145134078-145245622 GCF_002201575.2 Neomonachus schauinslandi
AAAGAAAGAAAGAAAGAAAGAAAGAAAGAAAGAAAGAAAGAAAGAAAAAGAAAGGAAGGAAGGAAGGAAGAAAGAAAGAAAGAAAGAATTGGCTTGTATTTCTATCCCCAGGATAATGAAGGCTCAAGGCAGGTAGAGGTGACAGATTTCCAATATTTAACTTTTAAATTCTGAGGCACAGTTTGTCCACAGAACAGGAGAAATAATTTCAGTATGGGATAATGTTAAAGAGCTTGGTCTTGGCATCAAACACATTGTATTATATATGTCATTGGACATATTTCTTAGTCTTTTTTTCCCCTGAACTATCTAATTTGTGTCATAGCTTGTATGGTTGTTATCAAGCTTAAATTGGATAATACAAAGAGTTTATCCCAGTGTCTGACAGGTATTTAGAAAATAAGAGCTTTTGTGAATATTACTATAACATATTTTCAGATGACCAATAATTTGGATATGGAATCTAGAATACTAGAAATGGAAGGGGGGGTCAATAACAATTTATTTCTATTCCTTAATTTTACAGAAGGGGAAGTTGAGCCACAGGGAGAGATAAAGAACTTGTACTAAGGTCAGAGTACTAGATAGAGGTGCAAAACTATTGAAAATCAATTATTAAAGAATAAATAGCACTTTCATGAAATTTGTGGTCAGAAACTTATGGGCAGAAAATGAATATGCCAAGACCACAATAACAACTTTATCTACAGCCACAAATTCCAAAAATTTGATAAATTTATATACTTCTCATCATAAACCAGTTTGGCATGCAAAAATTAAAAATGAGATTATCTCTTCAACTTGAATCCATGAATCTGGGAAATAGTCATTGGCTTGTTGTTGACATTTTTACTTCAAATTAAAGTGATTCTTAGGCAAGTGTTATATGTACAATAGTCATAGATACAGTATCTATCAATGATTACTTTTAAATTATCTTTTTGTAAACTTAAAACATTTTATAACTCTGCGTATGTGTGTGTGTGTGTGCGCGCGCGCGCATGTGTGCGTTTGCATTCTTCCTGAGAATGGGATGGAAAACTGCTTTAAAAAGCTTTTTTAAAGAATACAATCATATAATCCCAAACTATAAATTCAAAAGGGGGAATCCTATTTCTTTCTTGAGAAAGCTTGGATACTGATATTTATATTGAACCCCTAGATCCTTCATAAACCTATGGTAATCCCTAGCTGATTAGAATTTTTTTATCATATTTAAAAACTGATGGAAAAACTTGTGGGAGAAATGTAATTGGAACTGAACAAGGGAAACAGTCCATGGTGTGAAAAGGAATTCCAGACTCAGAAAAATAATGACAAAACCTAATATCCTACCAGATTAATATGAGAATTAAATAATTAAAATTAATGTGCAAGTAATGTGGCAGTTATAAGCATAAGATATATTGCTTTTAGGTAAAAATACAGTGCATACTTCACAAAACCTTGCTCAAGCTTAAAAAATAAAACTTTCAAAGATCAAGACTTGTCAAAGCTCAAGACAGATTTTTGTTTGATTTTTCTTGCCTCAAGGACTGTTATATCCAGGAAGATATTCAAGATTTTTTGGCATATGAGTATTTGCCGGTGTCGTTCCTTTAAAAAGAAAATTGACTGCCTCAGCCTCTTCCCCTGGAAACATCTTCAAAATAAGCTGTGAGACCTAGATCTTAATTTAGTCTTTGTAATAAGAACTTTACAGGTGGTGGAGAGAGTCACAGGGTGATTTATTAAAGACCATTGACTCTCTCTTGTTGTCTTACGAATTCTTTAGCCCTTCTGTTTGAGTTTGAAAGTTTAAGTATAATAGAACTCCTAATCTATGAGTTTTGGTATTGGACTTCTTGAAATAGACTCTACTTCTTATTACCAGTTGGGGTATTGATCCTTTAAAGGGCATGACTCCATGCCCACTCTACTTGATTTCAAAAGCCCTGTGCTGTTGTTCCTCTCTTGAAGTCAGACGAATCTTTGTTTAGGGAGGAGTCAACAAGAAATCTCATACTCGCTATATCCTGAATAAAATTCCTTCTGCATTTATGCTAACCCTTCCTTCATTGCAGAACAATAGCGTACAACATGTACTTTTGGAAAAGTCATTTTCTCTAACTTCCAAATATAGATTTTTTTGGCCTCCATTACACATTGATAAAGTCCAACCTCAGCTCTAAGCAGAAGTAATTTTGTGTGATAAAATGAATAGAATACTTCAGTGAAGTTTCATTCCTAAAATATTAATCTCAAACGGATCTTTTCTACTGGCTTTTATCAAGAGGAAACCCTCCTACATGTACCATTTCTTGAAGAAGAAGGCAGAAAGCAAACAGTTCTGATACTAAATTCAGTCAAATCAAATAATTTAAACAGTGAAAAAAATCTTTAAGATTTTTATTGTAAAGATTTCACATTAGATTGTATATTTATGCAGTCCCCTGCAATAAGGCAAGAAATAAATAAATCTTAATCAAACATCAGAGTGGTGGAAAAGAAGATAGAGTTGAGAGATATTTAGCTGGCAGCAAAAATGGAAGGACTTGTTGAGTTTGGATGAATATTATGTATAAAAAAGGGGAGGAATAAATGGTGATGGTGAGGTTTCTAAGTCATAACCATTGAAGTGATACCATGCACAGAGGTCACAAACAGTCATAGCACCAAGATAAATAGAAATAATTAATAATTATAATTAATAATTATTTAAATAGAAATAGAAATTATTAAGGGAAATATACAACAAGGTGGTATAGTAGAATACATGCTACCCTGCAAACGTTCATTATCCTCCAGCTTAAGCAGGTGTGCACCATGACCTAATTTTGTCTTTATTTCTGGGATTTCAGATATTTGGTATTAGAGACCAAAAGTGTTTCTCAAAATTTATTATCCTATTTCCATTACTCCCCATATGTTTTTCTCTTTTTTTAATGGAATGTTTTCAATTTTATTTCCAAAAAAATTATTAATTAAAAAAAACCTTCTGCTCTAGTATGTTTAATTCAAACAACTCCTGTTTTATTCTCTGAATACTTTTCTTCACAGCAATATATCTTTCTCGTCTCTCTGAGGACATTGTCGTTGGTCATCCAAGCTTATTTTTCCTGAAGATGTGTCTCAGAATCTGATTTTTATGAATTTTCCTCAAATATTTGGGGATTCATGGCTATACACTCATGTTTAAGAGGTAGGCACTAAAATGTTGAGCAGAAGCTTGGTGTATTTAGGTAAGGCTTATCAAGTAAAAGCTTCAAATCAATAATCTGGAAGCATCTTCAAATATATAATTCAGGCTGGTTAAAATATTCAGATAAAAATCTTCCCTTTCCCTCCCAAAAGGATATAAGCCTGGTTGCCAATAAGGGGGTCCAAAGATGAGGCACCATTGTCATGGTGCTGATTGTTCATCTACTATAACATGGTCTCCCTTATCATTTCACCAAGCTCCACCATGAGGATGAAATGGACCCCTTCCCTGTAAAAACCAAGTTCCCTCCCTAAGTAATAAATCTCTCTGTTTCTTTCAATGGTGATGAATCCAACTCACTTTTTTCCTTTAGAAATGAGTCCTGTCCCATGACAAATGACTGTTTTACATCTGTTATTATTAAATCAGGATGTACTCTCTCTAAAAAAAATTAAATATTGGGTTGACAACATATCCTATTATTTTTACTACTGTACTCCTGAAATTAGATGTTCCTGGGGTGCGCCATACAGATACTCTAGTGTAAAGGAAGACTCTGAAGATCTACCCATTTTCAAAGAACTCAAATAGTCAACAAATCCTTTTGCTGTCAAGCCAACTCCGTCCCCATGTTTAGAGCTACCAATTTCTGAGATTTTTATGGCTTCTGCAGTGAAAATCATGTTACTCTGGGGGTTTCTTCTGCTACAACTCAAGTACTATTTCTCAAATTTGCTAAATCAGTTTCCACTAATCTGTGCTCTTTTCAACTTCCAAAATCGTGTGCCTATAAATCACTTTTTTATTATATTTTACTAAAGGATGCATTATTTATTTATATGAACATTTTACTGTCAATTTGGTAATTTTTTTGGAGGAAACTTGGGCAAATACATGTGTTTAATTTGCCATATTTAATAGGAAGTCAATCTAATTGTTTATTAGATTTTAAATCTCAACTTTTAAAAGTCCTGTTTAAGTCAGCATCATGACCATGTGACTTGTGCCTATTTTTTTCTCTCCTTTGGTTTGCAATCATTTGGGCATCCTTAACCCCCCCCGCCAAAAAAAAGTGCCTCTGTACAGCATACCAGAACCCCTGAGAGATCCATGCATCTGTGTACCCAAAAGTGGTAGATTGGACCATGGAAGAGGCAGAGTGAGGGAGGTGGCAGTGGAGACCCAGTGACAGAGGTGGTAAAGGCAGAGAAGGTAGCAGGCAGCCATGACCTTAATGGGAGATAGAGGGTTAAGTAGTGAGGGTCTGCCCTATCACATGTGCGATATAAGGTTTAAAAACTAATATTTATAAACCTATATCCTATGTTTTTCCAAGATGGAATGTTTTCTTTTATGAAACTTATTTTTTAAAATATATGGGGCGCCTGGGTGGCTCAGTCGTTAAGCGTCTGCCTTCAGCTCAGGTCATGATCCCAGGGTCCTGGGATTGAGCCCCGCATAGGGCTCCCTGTTCCACGGGGAGCCTGCTTCTCCCTCTCCCACTCCCCCTGCTTGTGTTCCCTCTCTTGCTATGTCTCTGTCAAATAAATAAATAAAATCTTTTAAAAAATAAAATAAAATAAAATAAAATATAGGATCATCCTTTTCTTTTTTCTCTTGGAAATAATCCATGAATCCATGTAGTTTTGTTTAATATAATTGAGATTTTATTTAAGTTATATATTCAAATAAACTACATACACACTGCTGTCCTACCAAATCATTGTTTATCACAGGCACACTAACTAGAATACATTTGTATAATGTTTAGAAAACATAGCACTCCTCACATCTATCAGTAGACAGATAAGTCTTTCACTTAGAGAATGCCAGGTCATCTTCACATTCCAAGCATACAAAAATGGGCTAAGAAGAAATCATTACACTTAGGTAATTATTATTTATTTGCAAAGATCTTTTAAAAAACTTCTTATAATAGCAATCTAATTTTAAACATGTACACAGTGTATATTCCAAAGTGCTTACTAGAAAATGCAGGTACATGAGAAAAATAAAACTAAAAAGTGATATAAAAATTTAAGAATGGTTATTTGTATTAATTATTATTGAAGCTCCCTGCCAAATGGCTGCTATGGAACTAAACTCTCCTAATTCTGAAGTGTTTTCTCTCTTTTTTTTCTGAGAGTTTTTTAGTCCATCTCTTAAATATAATTGTCAAAGCCAAAAAAAAAAAAATATTCAGTGTTTCCCAAACTCCATAAGATAAAACTTGTGCCATTTAGCAGAACATAAAATGCCCCCTGTGATCTTACCTTTGCTTAGCATTCTAGGCTTATTTCTTAATTCACCTAATGTGTAGCATTTAAACCATTTATTAGGTTCCCTACCCAATAGTCAGGCTTGTGACAGTTGGGTTTTTCAACTTCCTGGCATTGCTCAAATGGTTTCTTTCCCCAAAATGCTGTTGTTGTTTTCTAGTTTATCTCATTAACTCAGCTCTGAGGTAACTTTAACACAAAATTTTCTTCTCAAAACTGAGCTTTAGTACCGTCTTCAGAGAATTCATATTACCATACTTTTACTTGTTAAATCATTGCAAGTGTTTTATCTTTATCTGTTTTATGTACCTCTGTCCTATTAGACCAAGTTTGTTGTATCCATTAGCATTGTCATCAACTAAAAATAGCAAAATACCCAACTAAAATGCCCGGATGAAGGAAGATATTTAGTTGTCTCTAGTGCTATTCCTAGAAATTGGACATTTAAAGTTGGTTTCAGAGAATTATTCAAATCACCACCAATGATATCATCCCAATCTATGTCCTTGACATTTTGGTATTAAATCTGTTGCCTCAGGTTTCCAGTATTTACTGACTAAATGTAGAACATGTTATATGAACAATAGTTTAGTTTAACTTTGTAGACGGGCTTCATTGGACCACAAAATTATAGTGATTTAATTGGCTATAATTATAGTTAAGTTAGTATATTGGAATCCAAAACAAAATAATAATTTTGAATTTAGGGTAGGAAAGTCTGAAAATGAGAAAGAAAGATTATTTGTGTCTTTTTTATCACATTGTCTATGATGAGCTATAGAGTCACATCTAATTTAGGTCAATTTTGTTAATATTTCTTGCTCTATATGTTAACTCTTGAAACTAACAGTTTTCACAGAACTGCATGATTATATTGAGTGAACTAAAAAAACAAAACAAACAAAAACACTGTTCATTTGATAGCTTATCCAAAATAACAATTTATGATCTGATTTCTAGTTCTGAAATATAGTAAATACTCAACTTCTTATTAATGGCTTAGAATATAAGCACAAATGGCATAAAAATGTGTGTACAAACAGGTTGTTGATAAACAGAAGCTATCATCCACCAGAAACATTTTTTTCATGTTTACTAAGTTTTATGGTAAACCGTGCAATATATATATTATAGTGCTTAATTTATAATATTTTGCTAACAATGCTTTAGAACATGACTAACATATTCAATAGTGAGATAAACTTGGGCTGACTTATTTAACCTTGCAATCTACCCATAATACCACAATGACTCTGTCAATAACTCTAGCCTTGTGGGACATCCTCTTCTATCTCCATGCGCCTCTGGCCTGCCTTGTGCTCTGGAATTTCATTCAGGCTCCCTTGCTCCATGTTGAGGCTGGCTATTACATGGCACTCTTGGCAGATCGGAAAATAAGAGAGGCCAGAATATTTAATCCCATGGTTCATTCCTTGCTATACCCTAGTTTTGCAGTGGTGCATTCCTTAATTTAATTTAAGACTATGGTTTCTGTGGGTCAACCATATTCCCATGGGTACAGCCCACCACATACTGCTTTATTCCTCCCTTCCCTCGTCACTTCAGGTCTGGATGTGGTAAGGCTTTCAGTATTGCTAGTCCCTGCATGATTCCATAACCACATCTGCTCTTTTGTAATAGTCTACTTATTAATTTCTTTTTAATCACATTTCTGAATGTGTCCTTTTTTTTCTGCTGGTACCTTGAGTAGTATGTTCTGCCCTACTTTTTCATTTTTATTGCACTTATTACCTCCTTAAGTACTATAGAGTTTACACATTTACCATGTATAGTATTTATTGTCTGTTCTCCCTAGTACAATATAAGTGGTGCCTGAGCAGGGAAGTATGCCTTGTCCTAGAATAGTATCTAGTATATAAATAGATATTTCAAAATATTTGCTGAATAAATAATTGGAAAAGTGCATTCAGAATTCCAATTTGATATACTAAGGACACATCTTTTTTTATTGCTAACTTGATGAAGAGACCAGCAACTCCTGTACCCCTTTACTTCAAACTGTTGGAGCAGATATTCTCTTGTATCTAAAGCAACATTATCTATTTTTCAGTCAACAAAAGCAGCTCCAGCAGACCAGGTTGAATTCACTAAGATTATGAAAGGATCTGTTGGAGTTGTACTGAAAGGGACAACAGAGCTTCGGGGCTTTCAGCTGGGGCAAATCCCCAGGTGGTCCCAATGATATTTTGAAAAGGAAAAGGATTTCCTTCCCTTTTTTTTTTTTTTTACTGACTATAGACATTTTTATTTGTCGAAATTCATTAGTTTCTTTTTTTAACTTTATTTTATTATGTTAATCACCATACATTACATCATTAGTTTTTGATGTAGAGTTCCATGATTCATTGTTTGCGTATAACACCCAGTGCTCCATTCAATAAGTGCCCTCGTTAATACCCATCACCAGGCTAACCCATCCCCCCACCCCTTCCCCTCTAGAACCCTCAGTTTGTTTCTTGGATTTCCTTCCCTTCTAACTGCAACACCTCAGGTCCTTCATGTTTCACATTACAAATATACTTCAAATTTCTATTTCCACTACCAGCTACTCCATCCACTTTAATAGAAGAACACTGAATTAATATATCAATAGAATCAGAATTTCACATAGAAAAAATATCATTACTTGGGGAAAATACTTTGGTTAATTGCTTGACTTAGTAATGGTGTCACTGTATAATGTATTGATGGTGAAAGAGAGCACAATTGTAAACCAGAACTCCGCTCAGCAAAGCAAGACGTATGTTGGGGTTAGTTAGAAGAAACTGAGTTGCCAAATGCTAATTGTGTCAAGAGTTCAAAAGAATAGAGAAGTGGCTATGTAGAATTCAATATTTATGGTAATAATATGGGACAGAGCAGAGAAGAAACACACATTTGAAGGGAAAAGAGAGAAGGAAAGAAAAAAGGTGGCCTAATACTCTGGGTTTCTGTTTACGATCTTGATCTGGCACATCTTTTATAAGTTTAAATTTATTGCCAAAATCCATTAGTGATGAAACGTTATCTTAACTGACATGATGTTATTTATTTATTCCATTTAGTTTGAATATTTGTGAGTTTCCATGCCTGGACTCTGTTTGCAATGTAATAATAAAATATGCAATATATGAAACTTATTACCTCTTTAAATCATGACCCCCCCTCAATCTGAATTCCTAAACATATAAGCCCCCAGGATTCAGATTTGAGATTGTAGACCTATATTATTATATTATAGTTCCTACTCTCCATTACTAATTGTAATGTTAAATTTTATGTGTCAACTTGGCAAAAGTATGGTGCCCAGATGTTCGGTCAATCACCAGTCTAGATATAGCTGTGGTGTTTTGTAGATGTGATTACTATTTAAATCAGTACACTGACTAAAGAGATTACCCTCCGTGGGGTGCCTGTCTGGCTCAATTGGTGGAGCAGGTGACTCTTGATCTTGGGATAATGAGTTCAAGCCCCATGTTGGGAGTGGAGCCTACCTAAAAAAAAAGAGGGTGGGGGGAGAGAGAGAGATTACCCTCTATAATGAGGGTGAGTCTCATCCAATTGATTGAAGGCCTTAGAGAAAAAGAATGGGATTCTACCTCCAGACTGCCTTAGACTCAAGACTGAAACATCAATTCTTTCCTGGATCCAGGCTACCAGCTTGACCTGCAGAATTCAGACTTACCAGCCCCCACAATTGTGTTGGGCCAATTCCTTAAAATCTTCATTTATGTCTTTATCTATCAATATATCTAGATGTATAATTGATTGTTTTCTCTACAGTAACTAATACACTAACTTCAAACCTGGTTTCTCTGTATTTTTTTTATTATTATGTTATGTTAATCATACATTACATCATTAGTTTTTGATGTAGTGTTCCATGTTTCATTGTTTGCATATAACACCCAGTGCTCCATGCAGTACGTGCTTTCTTTAATACCCATCACCAGGCTAACCCATTTCCCCAAACCCCTCCCCTCTAGAACCCTCAGTTTGTTTCTCAGAGTCCAGAGTCTCTCATGGTTCATCTCCCCTTCTGATTTCCCACCCTTCATTCTTCCCTTCCTGCTATCTTCTTTTTTTTTTTTAACATATAATGTATTATTTGTTTCAGAGGTACGGGTCTGTGAGTCAACAGTCTTACACAATTCACAGCGCTCACCATAGCACATACGCTCCCCAGTGTCTATCACCCAGCCACCCCATCCCTCCCACCCCCCACCACTCCAGCAACCCTCAGTTTGTTTCCTGAGATTAAGAATTCCTCATATCAGTGAGGTCATATGATACATGTCTTTCTCTGATTGACTTATTTCCTTCAGCATAATACCCTCCAGTTCCATCCACGTCATTGCAAATGGCAAGATTTCATTCTTTTTGATGGTTGCATAATATTCCATTATATATATATTTGAAAGAAAAAAGGTGACCTAATACTGTGGGTTTCTGTTTACGATCTTGATCTGGCACATCTTTATATATATATATACCACATCTTCTTTATCCATTCATCTGTTGATGGACATCTTGGCTCTTTCCACAGTTTGGCTATTGTGGGCATTGCTGCTATAAACATCAGGGTGCATGTACCCCTTCGGATCACTACATTTGTAACTTTGGGGTAAATACCCAGTAGTGCAATTGCTGGTTCATATGATAGCTCTATTTTCAACTTTTTGAGGAACCTCCATACTGTTTTCCAGAGTGGTTGCACCAGCTTGCATTCCCACCAACAGTGTAGGAGGGTTCCCCTTTCTCTGCATCCCCTCCAACATCTGTCGTTTCCTGACTTGTCAATTTTAGCCATTCTGATTGGTGTGAGGTGGTATCTCATTGAGGTTTTGATTTGGATTTCCCTGATGCCGAGCGATGTTGAGCACTTTTTCATGTGTCCGTTGGCCATTTGGATGTCTTCTTTGGAAAAATGTCTGTTCATGTCTTCTGCCCATTTCTTGATTGGATCATTTGTTCTTTGGGTGTTGAGTTTAATAAGTTCTTTATAGATTTTGGATACTAACCCTTTATCTGATATGTCAAGACAGTATGGTACTGGCACAAAAACAGACACATAGATCAATGGAACAGAATAGAGAACCCAGAAATGGACCCTCAACTCTATGGTCGACTAATCTTCGACAGGAGAATGTCCATTGGAAAAAAGACAATTTCTTCAAATGGTGTTGGGAAAATTGGACAGCCACATGCAGAAGAATGAAACTGGACCGTTTCCTCACACCACACACAAAAATAGACTCAAAATGGTTGAAAGACCTAAATGTGAGACAGGAGTCCATCAAAATCTTAAAGGAGAACACAGACAGCAACCTCTTTGACCTCAGCTGCAGCAACTTCTTCCTAGAAACATCGCCAAAGGCAAGGGAAGCAAGGGCAAAAATTAACTATTGGGACTTTATCAAGATAAAAAGCTTTTGCACAGCAAAAGAAACAGTCAACAAAACCAAAAGACAACCGACAGAATGGGAGAAGATATTTGCAAATGACATATTAGACATTTTTCATTAGTAACTTCTATCAGACTGCAAGAAAGAAAGAATTCCAATATTAAACAAAGTCTTCTAGAAAATAGAGCAAGATTTTTTCATGTTTTGAAGCTAGCTCAATGGAATGGTCTGAATGCTTCCCCTTCAAATTCATATGTTAAAATCCTAAAGACCAATGTGATGGTATTAGGAGGTGGGGCCCTTGGAAAATGGTTAGCTCATGAAGATGGAGCCCTCATGAATGTTAATAGTGTTCTTATAAAAGAGACCCTCCAGGGATTCCTTGTCTCTTCCACCATGTGTAAGAGGACCCTCGCCTGACCATGCTAGCACTCTGCTCTTGGGACTTCCAGCCTCCAGAACTGTGAAAAATAAATTTCAGTTGTTTATAATACCCAGTCTGTGTTATTTTGTTATAACAAACAGAGTAAGGCACATAAATGATGCAAACCTGAGAGGGGAGAATGCAGGAGGGACAGAAATTACCATCAGATCTAATTTGTGAACCAAGAGCACAAAGTTAGTAAACCGAGAAGTGAAAAACATAGTTTACTTTGATTCCTTTTTGGAAAAGCTCCCAAGTTTTTTTGGAAACCTCACTTAGGCTAAAATATGTTAAGCACTGCATATTTAAAATGTAATGCTGTTGACTAATGCCTTGAGTCATATTTACTTATAGGCAAGTACAAGGGATAGGTAGAATTTCTGCTCCATTTTTAGCACTCTGCAGTTGTGTATGGACTTAGTGTATTTGTTTTATCTAAGAGGCCATTTGCCTCCATGCCTTTCTTTCACCCTGCAGTTCTGGTGTTCTGGTTGAGCTAAATTTCAGGAAGCAAGAGTCTTTGCAAATGGCAAGATTTCATTGATTTATATGGCTGAGTAGTAGTCCATCATATATATATGTGTAGTCCATCATATATATATATATATATATATATATATAATTTCTTCATCCATTCATCAATCAATGGATGGACACCTGGGCAGTTTCAATAATTTGGCTATTGTAGATAATGGTGCTATAAACATTGGGGTGCATGTGTCCCTTTGAATTAGTATTTTTGCATTATTTGGATAAATATCTAGTAATGTGATTACTGGATTACAGGGTAGTTCTATTTTTAACTTTTTGAGGAACCTCTGTACTATGTTCCAGAGTGGCTGTACCAGTTTGCATTCCTACCAATAGTGCAAGAGTGTTCCCCTTTCTCCACATCTTCACAACCTGTTGTTTCTTAGGTTGTTCCTTTCAGCCATTCTGACAGATGTGAAGTGATACTCATTGTAGTTTTAATTTGCATTTCCTTGATGATCAATGATGGTGAATATCTTTTCATGGGTCTGTTGGCCATCTGATGTCTTCTTTGGAAAAATATCCATTCATGTCTTCTGCCCATTTTTTAATTGGATTATTCATTTTGGGGGTGTTGAGTTTGATAAGTTCTTATATATTTTGGATACTAATCCTTTACCAGATATGTCATTTGCAATTATCTTCTCCCATCCTGTAGGTTGCCTTTTAGTTTCATTGATTGTTTCCTTTGCAGAGCAAAAGCTTTTTATTTTGATGTAGTCCCGATTGTTTATTTTTGTTTTTGTTTCCCTTGCCTCTGGAGACATATCTAGAAAGAAGTTGCTATGGTCAGTGTCAAAGAAGTTACTGTCTGTGTTCTCCTCTAGGATTTTGATGGTTTCCTGTCTCACATTTAGGTCTTTTATCCATTTTGAATTTATTTTGTGTATGGTGTAAAGAAGTAGTCCAGTTTCATTCTTCTGTATGTGGCTGTCCAGTTTTCCCAACACCATTTGTTGAAGAAACTATCCTTTTTCCATTGGATATTCTTTCTTGCTTTGTTGAAGATTAATAAACCATGTAGTTGTGGGTCCATTTCTAGGTTTTCCATTTTGTTCATTGATCTATGTGTCTGTTTTTGTGCTAGTACCATACTGTCTTGATGACTACAGCCTTGGAATATAGGAAGTCCAGAATCGTGATGCCTCCAGCTTTTCTTTTCTTTTTCAGGATTGCTTTGGTTATTCAAAATCCTTTGTAGTTCCATACAAATTTTAGAACTGTTTGTTCTAGCGCTGTGAAAAATATTGGTTGTATTTTGGTAGGGATATAAACTACTTTCTTAAAGAAATAACTTTAAATAACACTGAAGAATACATATTTCTTTATTTAAGGTTTAATAAATTATGTGAAGGGGAAAAGAGAAAATTGCATTTTGATATTGACTATATTAAGTTAACTAATAAAAGTTAAACTATAAGATAAAATAAACCCTTAACTGTATACACTTTTAGTCAGTAAACTTAGTATGGCATATCATATGTTTAATATCAGTGCCTTATTTCAGAATAACTTATAAGAATTTATATGGCAGTGGGTTTCCTGTATTCAGACCATTTTATTAATGAGAAGTTTATTTTTTTTCTATAAGATTTTTTGTTTTAGTTTTAGGTAGGTCTATAATGCATCTTGCATCAATTTTTCAGTATATTCTATTAAGACTCAAGGTTACTTTTTTCATACATTTAATTAGTTGGTCAAGAAAAAAAAAAATTCAAGAGTTTTTCCTTCCTGTACGAAATTGTTGTGAGGGACCCTTGTCAAAAATCAATTCACTATTTATGCTTAGGACTATTACTGGATTCTCTGTTCAGTGTCACTGATCACTCTGTCTCTCCTTGGGCCAACTTTATAATGAATTTTGAAGCCATTTGGTGTGAATCTCCATTTTTTTCCCTTTTTAAACAAGATTATTTTGTCTCTTCTAGGTCCTTTCATTGCTATGTAAAATTTAGAACCAATTTTTTATATTCCTCCAAAAAAATCTATTAGTATTTTGATTGGGATGCTTTTGAATCAAATTTGGGGAAAATATTGAATCTCATTTTTGTGTAATATGTTCTTCTAGAATAAGCCTTATAATTTGGTGTATTACTTCAAAGTTGTAGTGCATTGTTCGTAAAAACACCCCCTTGAATGTAATGACTCATTTTTCTTTAACCGATATAAGATTTTCTATTTATGTTGTTTTTTATAGTGTTTATGAAAGTACTTTGTATTTCTCTTGTTTGAGATTTGCTAGACTTCTGTAGGTTGATGTTTTTTGTAACTTTGCAAAATTATCAGCCATTATATCTTTACATACTTTTCCTCTCTATTATCTCTCTCTTCCTGTGGAGAAGTACTTTCATGATTTCCAGACTACTTGCTATTGTCCCATAGTCACTGAGGTTCTCTTTATATCTTCCTTTTTCCCTCCTCTCTGTTCATTAGCTAGGATACATTTTGTTTACCTATCTTGAAGTCACTGAGCATTTTTTCTGTCATATCCTATTTACTTTTAAGCCAGTCAATACAAGGTTTTTGTTTGTTTCTGCTCTACAATTTGGTTAAGTTATAACTGATGTATAATAAATTGTGCATATGTTAAAATAATAATGGAGCTTTTACATAAGTATAAAATTGCATAATCATCACCACAATCAAGATAAACATCTTCCCCCAAAATTTCTTCGTGCCATTTTTAAAAAAATATTTTATTTATTTTTGCGAAAGAGAGAGAAAATAAGCAAGCAAGCAAGCACAAGAGGGGAGAAGAGGCAGAGGGAGAAGCAGACTCCCTGCTGAGCAGGGAACCCAATGCTGGACTCGATCCCAGGATCTTGGGATCATGACCTGAGCCGAAGGCAGACTCTTAACCAACTGAGCCACCCAGGTGCCCTATTCATGCCATTTTGTAATCCATCTTTCTCCCCACTCTCACCCCATAAAACCACTGATCTGCTTTATGTCATTATAAATTAGTTTGCATTTTCTGGGCTTTTGTACAAATGGAATCATACAGTATGTATTCTTTACCATCTGATTTCTTTTGCTCAAAATAATGATTCTGAGAACCATATAAGCTATTGTGTATATCAATTAATTCCTGTTTTATTGCTGAGTATTATTGCATGTTATTGAAATAGCAGGATTTGTTTATTCATTCACCTGTTAATGGACATTAAAATTGTTTCTAGTCTGGGGCTATTTCAGATAAACCATCTATGAATATTTGTGTGCAAGTCTCTCTGTATACATGCATTTTCATTACTCCTGGATAAATATCTAGAAATAAAATTGCTCAGTAATATGTAGATATGTGATTAATTTTTTTTAAATGTCTAAACCACTTTCCAAAGTGGTTCATGAATTAATTTATCTGTAGGGTATGAACATTTTAGTTGTTTCAAAACCTTGTTAACATTGAAACATCATATTTTTAAATTTTATTTTATCTATGATACTTTTTTAAAGATTTATTTATTTATTTATTTGAGAGAGAGAGAGAGCAAGGGGAGGAGCAGAGGGAGAGGGAGAGTGAAAATCTCAAACAGACTCCATGCTGAGCACAGGGCCCCCAAGTGGGGTTCAATCTCACAACCCCGAGATCATGACCTGAACCAAAACCAAGAGTTGGTTGCTCAACAGACTGAGCCACCCACACACCCCACTGTTAGACTTTTTGTTCTGCATTTCTATTTGGTTTCTTTTTATAATTTCCATTTTTGCAATATTTTTCTTTAAATTTGAAAATTACTTATAATAGTTCTAAGGCATGTATCTGCTCTTGCAACATCTGCTTCTTTGTTATTATTTTTATTATATGATTGATATTGTGAATAATTGCAAGGGGTTTGGTGTTCTTTTTTGATAAGGAATTATATTGCGGGCTTATCTTATTGACTCCATCAGGCTTGGATTCTTTGTTCAGGCTGGAATATTTTTGTCCTTTATTGTAGACCATGACACAGTTTAGGAAATACCTCACAGGGTGTGACCTTCTGAGGTATCAACTGAATGACCAAATTGTTCAATGAGGTCACTCAAATCTGACTAGACTTCAACTCCAGCAACTTCCAGACTTGCCCAAACTATGGCATCTCTGCCTACCTTGTAGCCCCAAAGAAACCACTCTGGTCTGGGCCCCTTGAGTTTTGCCCTGTTAATCTCTTTTACCAGTCCTTGACCCAGACATGCAGGATTCTATGTGCAGGCTTATGAAGCACGTTGCTTAATAGATGTCTCCTCTCCAGTGTCCTGATGAACCAATTCAAAAACTCCAGATTAGAGGTGAGACTCCACCTTCTAACTCTGTTGTCTGAAAAGTGTCCAGGTTTTGAATAATGTGAATGCAGATTTTTTTTTCACTTTTTCTCAAGAATCACTTTTTGAGTTGCATGCATATAAATGTCTGAAAAGAGTTGTTTCATATATTTTATCTTGTGTAAAACTTGATTGTATTAGGAGAACAAATTCAATACCAGTTACTTCATTGTGACAAGCAACAGAAATCCCTCTGCCATTATCTTTCAAAGATTTCTCTATCAAACTATTTCTTTCTCTCTGTGAAACTCCTATTACACATTTGATAGATGTTTATACTCTACTTCTATGTCCTAAATGTACATATGTATTATACATATATATTATGCATAATATATATGTGTATATATTATATGGATATATACCAAATATGTTCTATATTTATATATTATATCACAAATATATTGCAAATACATATACATTCACAAATATATATATGCATATATATACACACATATGTATTCATATATATATTCAATATTTTATTCTCCTCTATATTGGATTGTGAATGAATTCATCAAATCTATTTTCAAATCTTTTTTTTTAAGATTTTATTTATTTATTTATTTATTTATTTATTTGAGAGAGAGAGAGCGAGAAAGCAGGGGGAGACAGAGGGACAAGCAGACTGCACTGAACATGGAGCCCAACATGGGGCTCTATCTCATGATCCTAAGATCATGACCTGAGCTGAAATCAAGAGTTGGGAGGCTTTGCTAACTGAACCACCCAGCCCCCTTGCCATTTTCAAATCTTTGATTCTATCTTCGTCTGTGTGGAATCTACCACTTAACCCACTTATTAAAGGTAGGTTTCTGTTTTCTTTTTATATTTCAATAACTATATCTTCCATTTCTATAATTTCCATTTAACACTTGATCAAAGAGGTCATAATTCTTTTTTCTCACCTTAATATCCTAATTTTCCTCTCTTGTTTTGAAACATTTAAAACTATTTCTTGCCCACACATTTCAAGTATCTAAACTCTCTCTAGTTCCTGGTTTTATATTTAAACTTTTTTTTAAAAGATTGTATTTATTTATTTGTCAGAGAGAGAGAGCACAAGCAGGGGAAACTGCAGGCAGAGGGAGAGGCAGGCTCCCCACTGAGCAAGGAGCCCAATGCAGAGCTCCATCCCAGGACACTGGGATCATGACCTGAGCCAAAGGCAGCTGCTTGACCAAATGAGCCATCCAGGCCTCCCTCTAGTCCCTGGTTTTAAAGAATGAATTCAGTGTTTACATATTCTGTTTGATGATACTATTTAGAGAGTTTCAGTAGATAATAAGATCATGACCTTTGCCTTCAGGAATGCTTGGACTGTAAATGTGTATTTGGTAATCATCTCAGCATAAAAAAACAAAACAAAAAACATAAAAATAGATAAGATTGTCAGGGGATATTTTATTTTTATTTTTGTTTTTTTTTTTTAAATATGAGCAAGAATGGGGCTAAAATCAGACTAAAATATCATCATTTAAAGGATAGACTGATGATAAGTAGCTTACAAAGAAATTGAACAAAATAATTTAGAAGGAAAGAATAGAATTCAGTGGGTGGAGGTGTAAAGAATGATAAATTTAGACAAATCATTAAGAAGTTTGGCTATGAAATAGGAGAGACATAGAGTGGTAATATAACAAAAACCCTGAAAAATAATCTTTTAAACTTAAGCTCTTTCATATACTTATTTAGTTAGAGCTTCATAAAAATTATATGAAGTAGGTATTTTTATATTCCCTTTACAGCCAAGAAACAGAGTCATTAAAATATTAGGTGACTAGCTTGAGTCGACAGTGTTGATTTTTCTGGAAAAGTTATTTGTAGATCTGTACTCATTTATTTTACAAATATGTGTTAATTGTTTAATAAGTTCCAGGGTGTATGTATAAGTGCCTTTACAATTGCACACATTCCAATACTGAAATTAGAACCATTCATTGAAAAGTTAAACAGTTTTGAACTGTGTTAAATTTATTTAAATAGGGGTACGTGGGTGGCTCAGTCAGAGTCTGCATTCAGCACAGGTCATGATCCCAGGGTCCTGGGATTCAGCCCCATGTCGGGCTCTCTGCTCAACAGGGAGCATGCTTCTCTCTCTCCCTCTGCCTGCCACTCTGCCTACTTGTGCTCTCTCTCTCTCTCTGTGTCAAATAAACAAATAAAATCTTTTAAAATTTTTATTTAAATAAATATGACATAAATGGCAGTGATAGAAAAGTGACATTTATATAACAAAATCAGTGGGGAGTAAAATATTACACTGATTTTTTTATTTGGAAATATCCTAAATTCTTTTGAAATGAGATAGAGAGTTTTTCATTACTTTGTCTTAAGCAGAGGTTCTGTGACTATCTTTCGTATTTGTTGGTTAAATTTTTTAATCTCAGAAAGAGGAAAAAATACATTATTTGAGGGACTCCTTCCAACTCATTTACTTGAATATAATTTCTTTCTCTCTCCTTCCTTCTGAAAAATATTTAGCAACTGTTACATATTTGAAATTATATTATGTACTATGTATATAAAAATAGTCATTAAAATATAATGCAAGCAGTCATTAAGTCTTGAAATTGGCAACTATCACCTAATTTATAAAGATAAATTTTCAAAATTATAGACTAATAACCCTTATAATTTATCCCACAATATTCTAGAATATGATTATTATTTCCATAGGTCCTCAGAAAAGGAAATAATGAAAGATTAGCATAAATTCCCTAAGAGAAGAACACAAGTAACACTGTATATTTAAAAATGTGTCTACTCAACTGATAACACCAAGTCAAACCCATGGATTTTCAAAACTATTTTTAACAGGATCTTTTCAGATTTATTAATGGGAAAATACTTCAGAGAATAGTACAATCCAAATTGGGGAATTTTTGTTTCATTAGAAACTCACATGGTGTGATAACCTAGGAGAACTTTCTTCTACCACTTTCAAAAGTGTTAAAATTAATAACTAATTGTCAATGAATTTAATAGAAATAAGTGGATGTTTTGTGTTAAATTTAAATACACACACAACATAGGTTACTTAGCATTTGTTAATATGAAAAGAGATTATCTGGTTTCAGTGATGATAAACTTAAGATAAAATTTTGTGTCATTATAACAGAATGTGGCATCTAGGCCTCTGTAATGTTCAGCTGTCATATCTTATCAGGAAGGTTATGTTCAGGGAGGGAGCTTCATTTAAAATTGGATATTGATTCATGGGAATGTATCAGAATATTAACTGGGAAATAGGAGGACAGAAAATTACATCATATGCTAATATATATGCAGTGGTGAAAGAAGAGGACTGTGGAGTAGGTATGGAACGATACCTTTATGTGCAGGAACAGGTAACAGGCAGTACCTGGATTGTTCATATACTTGATACTAATTTGGGATTTTTATTTCTGGTTTTTGTTTTATTCCTCCATGACTCTTCTCTCATATTTCCACAAGTTCAATGCTTCTCATTGCCTTAAACAAAGTGTGTGGCAAGGCAGAAAGCACAGGTAGATCTATTTTTCCAGCTTTTTTATTGAAAAATCCTAAATCCTTGGGATACGTTAAAGGGTTTATAAAAAAGATCTTGGAAAATCATGAGGTCTAAAAATGCTTACTTATTCAGCGGTTTGGGGGAAATACATGTGAGAGAGAGAGAGAAGTTCATGAGTACTGGGGCAATAAGAACCTGTGCCCCGCTGCTTGGCATCATTTGTGGGAAGTGGAGAGATTCTAGAGAAGATGTCTAGTGTGTAAGACACCTCAGGATGACCCACCCACATCCACAGTTCCCATTTTGCAAGCATGCTAGAGAAGGAATTTCTGATTAATTAATGACAGTCTCATCCTTTCACCCTCCTTTGTCCAAACATATGCCTTGGCTTGGCATAAGATTCCAGAATCTGACATGATGTCAGAGGAAAAGGGTCAACTTAAGAACCATTTAGCTTAAGTGTTTCATATATTTGGCCAAATGGTGCTCAACGCTAGGTATGAAGCAGCTCCTTACAAAATTAAGGGTTATTTCTCACACACCTAATTTCAGGGATTGGATCAATAAATGGAAATTAAGAGAGGCATATTTTGTTCACTAAAAGTGATTTGTGACATATAGATTCATTGAACACATTCTCTGTTTTATAGGAATTTTTTTTAAGATTTTATTTATTTATTTGAGAGAGAGAATGAGTGAGAGAGAGCATGAGAGGGGGGAGGGTCAGAGGGAGAAGCAGACTCCCCGCTGAGCAGGGAGCCCAATGTGGGACTTGATCCTAGGACTCCAGGATCATGACCTGAGCCGAAGGCAGTTGCTCAACCAACTGAGCCACCCAGGTGCCCTGTTTTATAGGAATCTTAAGCTTGCTTTTTCTTTTCTTTTCTTTTTTCTTTTCTTTCTTTTCTTTTTTTCCCTTCCTTCCTTCCTTCCTCCCTTCCTCCCCTTCTCTCTCTCTTTTTTCTTTCTCTCTTTTCTTTCTTCTTTCTTTCCTCTGAAAGGCTGAAAGAGAAATGAATGATCACTTGTTAGGAGTGTTGTGAAAAATATTCTACTGAATATGAGAATGACATAGTTACATCTGGGGTTCTCTTTATTCCTATTTCCATGATGTTAATTTAATTGTAACTTAATTCTCTTGGTATTATTCCTTCCCAATTACAAAAGCCAATCAATCAAACAAATAACAAAAAAAGTGTTTTTCCCTTTTCCTAATATGTGTGAAACCAACTGGAAAAGCTTGTGACTTTGTCAAAACATGACTGGACAAACATCCTATAAGTACATATTATTGTGTTCTATGATAGAATGAGAATTTAACAAGTAGAGGCATTAATTCTCAGGATAGCATACCAAATTTGACTTAAAAGGCCAGTAAATAGTTCATTTCTCTTACCTGTTTGGGTAAATATTTTAAAGTTGAAAAATCAGTGGCCTATTGAGCATTCTACATGATCTTTTTAACTTGGTTATAACATTTTAACACATCTCAAATAAGGCAAATACTGCAAATAAAGCATAAGAAATATTTTTTATTTTATTTTTTTGTTTTTCACAGACTTTATTATTTTATTTTATTTTATTTCAGTATAGTTAACATAAGAAATATTTTTATAAAGTAGTTATATATGAGTACATTCTTTAGTGAATAAAGAAGCCCATATTAAGTCATATTATTTCTGTAAATATATTTTGCCATAGAATTAAATTATTTTGTGCAAAGTAAAAGGGAAATGTAATAAACCAAATGTGCATAATTTGCATTGTGTCTCACTTTTCAAACTTAATTTTTCCAAACTTCCTTTTCAAACATTCATAGTCTGAGTTAAGATTTTTGCTTTTATTAATTTGGTAAATTACATTAAATAGACCATCTTTTCAAGGTTGTATAGTACATTACTTGACAAAAAGTACTGAATGGTCTTTTAAAAATTACATTTGCTATTTTTTAAACTACATTATACAAACACAAATGAAAATATAATGATAACTATATACCATTTAGAAGTAAAAAATAAAACTTCGTCAAGATCATTTACAAAAAATACAAAACAGAATTAAATCCTAATCTTCAATCATATTTTCCTCCTTTCTTACACAGAGACAATTATTTTAAGAAGGATACATATTGTTTATTTTTTTGACTAATTTTTCTTTGAATTCAATTTCTCTGTGTTTTTTAAGTATAAATAATACTGTTCAATACTTTTTGTTTGTTTGTTTTTCCTGACCTGGGTGTATACCAAAACACAACAACAAAAAACCCTCCCAAAACTATGTTTTCTAAATGAATAACAACCAATTTTATTGTCTTCAGAAACTATAATAACTTAAAAGTGAGATTTTTTTAATCAAGCTTATTCTTCCATATCTATTTCCCAGAGTTTAAAAAGAGTATATCATATAACAGGCATGACTGAAAGTAGACCTAGATCAAATTAACACATTTGATTAAAAAACCTAATAGAGCACTTCTGCATAGTCTGATCCTGCTGTTTCCAACAAGATACTGATTTCTTATTTCTTGCTTTTATTTATAGACCACTTGGGGATGCTTACCGAGGCAGGTTATAAAGAAAAAAAACTGAGAAAAGTTTTAAAAGTCTTTTATCAGAAGGGTAATTGACAGCTAGCCAGGAAAAAGGTGGTGCATTATGGAATAGGGATAAAATGTTAAGAAAAAAGTAGGAATCAGGACAGTCATGACAATAACCTTGAATGACTGGAACAATCAGAAACTGAAGAGATGAATCAAGAAAGAAAGAAAGAAAGAAAAGTAAAGGAAAGGAAAAGAAAAAGGAAATTAAAAAGAGTAAATAGTAGGCTGTGCCTAGGCCAAAATGTTAGTCATATCTGAATATTGAATATAATCTCTCTTTTTAACCATTGTAACATGTTTTTTAACAATTTCTATTTTAGATTTGCCATATATTGTAAGGGGGTAAAACTGAATTTAATTCTGTCAAGTTTCTCTGCAATTCAGTACCTATGGAAATCACAGTAGTGTTCACCAAATATTCTATTATCTGCTCTTGATTTCCCACACTGCTGGGCCATGTGATTAGTTCTGATTAGTGATCTGGAGTCTAAAACCTTCCAAAGTGATTCAGGGAAAGTCCAGTGGTGGTTCCTCAGCTCCTTTCTCCTGTTACAAATATTAAGGAGGCTGTATGTTACATTGTTTCAATAAGAAAATGTAAGGTACAGGAGGAGGAGCAAGATGGCGGAGGAGTAGGAGAACTGGATTTCGTCTGGTCTCAGGAATTCAGCTGGATAAGGATAAAACCATTCTGAACACCTACAAACTGAACAGGAGATCGAAAGAAAAGAATAGCAGCAACTCTCTGAACAGAAAAGCGACCACTTTCTGAAAGGTAGAACATGTGGAGAAGTGAATCCGAGGCAATATTCAGGAAGATAGAAGGCAGGGAAGGGAGCCTCCATCAGCTGCTAATGGCAAGTGATAGAGCCATGGAGCACAAAATCTGAACTTTTAGAAGTCTGCTCCGCTGAGGGACATCGCTCCAGTGGCTAAGCAGGGGGTGGAACACTCGCTGGGACAGTGTGGTCTCAGGACCCTCGGGGTCACAGAAAGACCAGGGGTGCCTGAGTGTGTAAGAGCTCCCAGGTATTGGAGCTGGGAAGCCAGCTGCAGAGATGAAGCTGAGGAGCAGGCTCTTAGCTCGGGGTTGCCATAAACCGTGATCTGCAGCACAGTTGGGCCAGTGCTCCTCCAGCAGGGACCCAACAAGTGGCAAATCTGGGGACACTCTCCTTCCTCCCAGGGAGGAGCGGCGCAGGAGCACACCACAGGAACCTGCTGGGTTTGGAGACTCCACACGGGGTCGTGTGCCAGAGATAGAAATACTCGGTCACAGGCCAGGTGAGCACGGAGTGCGGCCGGAGACCGGGGAGACGGGAGTGATTGACTGCTTTTCTCTGGAGGTGCACTGAGGAGGGGGGCCCTGAATTCTCGGCTCCTCTAGGGCAGAGATTAGGAGGCCGCCATTTTCACTCTCATCCTCCAAAGCTGTATGGAAAGCTTGCAGGGAACAAAAGCTCCCAAGAGCAAACCCGAGTAGATGACTTAGCCCAGACCTGGCAAGGGCGGGGCAATTCCACCTCCGGCAAAGACATTTGGGACCCACGGCAACAGGCCCCTCCCCCAGAAGATCAGCAAGAACAGCCAGCCAAGACCAAGTTTACTGATCAATGAGAATGGCAAAATGCCAACACTAGGGGAATACTGCACATAGAATTCATGGCTTTTTCCCCATGATTCTTTAGTCTTTCAAAGTTAATTTTTTTTAATGTTTTTTTCTTTTCCTTTTTTTTTGAATTTTTCTTTTTCCCTTTTTCAACCAACATCTTATCAATCCCTTTTTAAAAAAATCTTTTTTATTTTTCACTTTTAGAGTCATATCCTATCTCTTCATAGTAGTTAACCTTGTTTTTGGTATATATATATAAGTTGTTCTCTCTTTAAAATTTTGAGATACAGTTTCTTCTAACAAACTAAAATATACCCTAAATCTCTAGTGTATGGCTTTGTTCTAGTCTTCTGCCTGATCACATTTTCTCCCTTTTTTTTAATTCCTCTTCTTTCTTTTCAACCAACTTCTTATCATATCAATTCCTTTTATAAAATCTTTTATAATTTTCATCTTTACAATCATATTCCATCCCTTCATCATATTTACCGTTATTTTTGTACATATATAAGTTTTTCTTTCTTTAAAATTTTGGGAGGCACTTTCTTCTAACAGACCAAAATATGCCCCAAATCTAGTGTGTGGCACTGATCTATGCACCAGCCTGATCATATTTGATCATATTCTGTTGGGGGTTTTTTATTCTTTTTCTTTTTTTTTTCTTTTTTCTTTCTTTCCCTTTCTTTTCCCTCAGTTTCAGGTCTCTTCTGATCTGTTTAGTGTATATTTTTCTGGGGTCGTTGTGACCCTGTTAGCATTTTGTTCTCTCATTCATCTATTCTCATCTGGACAAAATGACAAGACAAAAAAAAAAAAAAAACCTCAAAAAAAAGAACAAGAGGCAGTACTGACTGCCAGGGACCTAAGCAATATGGACATCAGTAAGATGTCAGAACTAGAGTTCAGAATGACAATTTTAAAGATACTAGCTGGGCTTGAAAAAACCATGGAAGATATTAGAGAAACCCTTTCTGGAGAAATAAAAGAACTAAAATCTAACCAAGTCAAAATCAAAAAGGCTATTAATGAGGTGCAATAAAAAGTGGAGGCTCTAACTGCTAGGATAAATGAGGCAGAAGAGAGAATTAGTGATATAGAAGACCAAATGATGGAAAATAAAGAAGCTGAGAAAAAGAGAGATAAACAACTACTGGATCACGAGGGCAGAATTCGAGAGATAAGTGATACCATAAAACGAAACAATATTAGAATAATTGGGATCCCAGAAGAAGAAGAAAGAGAAAAAGGGGCAGAAGGTATATTGGAGCAAATTACAGCAGAGGACTTCCCTAATTTGGGGAAGGAAATGGGCATCAAATTCCAGGAGGCACAGAGAACCCCCCTCAAAATCAATAAAAATAGGTCAACACCCCATCATCTAGTAGTTAAACTTACGAGTCTCAGAGACAAAGAGAAAATCCTGAAAGCAGCTTGGGAGAAGAGATCTGTAACCTACAATGGTAGAAATATTAGATCGGCAACAGACCTATCCACAGAGACCTGGCAGGCCAGAAAGGACTGGTATGATATATTCAGAGCACTAAATGAGAAAAATATGCAGCCAAGAATACTATATCCAGCTAGGCTGTCATTGAAAATAGAAGGAGAGTTAAAAATCTTCCAGGACAAACAAAAACTAAGGGAATTTGCAAACACAAAACCAGCCCTACAAGAAATATTGAAAGGGGTCCTCTAAGCAAAGGGAGAGCCTATAAGCAACATAGACCAGAAAGGAACACAGACAATATACAGTAAGAGTCACCTTACAGGCAATACAGTGGCACTAAATTCATATCTTTCAATAGTTACCCTGAATGTAAATGTAAATGCCCCAATCAAAAGACACAGGGTATCAGATTGGTTAAAAAAACAAGACCCAATGATATGCTGTTGGCAAGAGACTCATTTTAGACCCAAAGACACCCCCAGATTGAAAATGAGGGGGTGGAAAACTATTTACCATGCTAATGGACTCCAAAAGAAAGCCTGGGTGGCAATCCTTATATCAGACAAATTAGATTTTAAACCAAAGACTATAATAAGAAATGAGGAAGGACACTATATCATACTTAAAGGGTCTATCCAACAAGAAGATCTAACAATTGTAAATATCTATGCTCCTAACATGGGAGCAGCCATTTATATAAGCCAATTAACAAAAAAAGCAAAGAAACACATCAACAACAATACAATAATAGTGGGGGACTTTAACACCCCCCTCACTGAAATCAACAGATCATCTAAGCTAAAGGTCAACAAAGAAGTAAAGACTTTAAATGACACACTGGACCAAATGGACTTCACAGATATATTCAGAACATTCCATCCCAAAGCAACAGAATACACATTCTTCTCTAGTGCCCATGGAACATTCTCCAGAATAGATCACATCCTAGGTCACAAATCAGGTCTCAACCAGTACCAAAAGATTGGGATCATCCCCTGCATATTTTCAGACCACAATGCTTTGAAACTAGAACTCAATCACAAGAGGAAAGTTGGAAAGAACTCAAATACACGGAGGCTAAAGAGCACCCTACTAAAGAATGAATGGGTCAACCAGGAAATTAAAGAAGAATTTTTAAAATTCATGGAAAAAATGAAAATGAAAACACAACTGTTCAAAATCTTTGGGATGCAGCAAAGGCAGCCTAAGAGGAAAGTATATAGCAATACAAGCCTTTCTCAAGAAACAAGATCAGAGCAGAAATCAATGAAATAGAAACCAAAAGAACAGTAGAACAGATCAATGAAACTAGGAGCTGGTTCTTTGAAAGAATTAATAAGATTGATAAACCCCTGGCTAGACTTATTAAAAAGAAAAGAGAAATGACCCAAATAAATAAAATCATGAATGAAAGAGGAGAGATCCCAACCAACACCAAAGAAATACAAACAATTATAAGAACATATTATGAGCAACTCTATGCCAGCAAATTAGATAATGTGGAAGGAATGGATGCATTCCTAGAGATCTATAAACTACCAAAACTGAACCAGGAAGAAATAGAAAACCTGAACAGACCTATAACCACTAAGGAAATTGAAGCAGTCATCAAAAGTCTCCCAAAAACAAGAGCCAAGGGCCAGATGGCTTCCCAGGGGAATTCTACCAAACATTTCAAGAAGAATTAAGACCTATTCTTCTGAAACTGTTCCAAAAAATAGAAATGGAAGGAAAACTTCCAAACTCATTTTATGAGGCCACCATTACCTTGATCCCAAAACCAGACAAAGACCCCATCAAAAAGGAGAATTACAGACCAATATCCTTGATGAACATGGATGCAAAAATTCTCACCAAAATACTAGCCAATAGGATCCAACAGTACATTAAAAGGATTATTCACCACTACCAAGTGGGATTTATTCCTGGGCTGGAAGTTTGGTTCAACATCCACAAATCAATCAGTGTGATACAATACATTAATAAAAGAAAGAACAAGAATCATATGATCATCTCAATCGATGCAGAAAAAGCATTTGACAAAGTACAGCATCCTTTCTTGATCAAAACTCTTCAGAGTATAGGGATAGAGGGTACATACCTCAATATCATAAAAGCCATCTACGAAAAACCCACAGCGAATATCATTCTCAATGGGGAAAAGGTGAGAGCTTTCCCCCTAAGGTCAGGAACGCGGCAGGGATGTCCACTATCACCACTGCTATTCAAAATAGTTTTAGAAGTCCTAGCCACAGCAATCAGACAACAAAAAGAAATAAAAGGCATCCGAATCGAGGAAAAAAAAGTCAAACTCTCACTCTTTGCAGATGATATGATACTTTATGTGGAAAACCCGAAAGACTCCACACCAAAACTGCTAGAACTCATACAGGAATTCAGTAAAGTGGCAGGATATAAAATCAATGCACAGAAATCAGTGGCATTCCTATACGCCAACAACAAGACAGAAGAAAGAGAAATTAAGGAGTCAATCCCATTTATAATTGCACCCAAAACCATAAGATACCTAGGAATAAATCTAACCAAAGAGGCAAAGGATCTGTACTCAGAAAACTATAAAATATTCATGAAAGAAATTGAGGAAGACACAAAGAAATGGAAAAATGTTCCATGCTCATGGATTGGAAGAACAAATATTGTGAATATCTCAATGCTACCTAGAGCAATCTCTAGCAATCTCCCTATCAAAATACCATCCACTTTTTTCAAAGAAATGGAACAAATAATCCTAAAATTTGTATGGCACCAGAAAAGACCCCGAATAGCCAGAGGAAGGTTGAAAAAGAAAAACAAAGCTGGTGGCATCACAATTCCGGACTTCAAGCTCTATTACAAAGCTGTCATCATCAAGACAGTATGGTACTGGCACAAAAGCAGATGCATAGATCAATGGAACAGAAAAGAGAGCCCAGAAATGGACCCTCAACTCTATGGTCAACTAATCTTCAACAAAGCAGGAAAGAATGTCCAATGGAAAAAAGACTCTTCAACAAATGGAGTTGGGAAAATTGGACAGACACATGCAGAAGAATGCAACTGGACCATTTCCTTACACCACACACAAAAATAGACTCAAAATGGTGAAAGACCTAAATGTGAGACAGGAGTCCATCAAAATCCTAGAGGAAAACACAGGCAGCAACCTCTTTGATCCCAGCTGTAGCAACTTCTTCCTAGAAACATCGCCAAAGGCAAGGGAAGCAAGGGCAAAAATGAACTACTGGGACTTCATCAAGATAAAAAGCTTTTGCACAGCCAAGGAAACAGTCAACAAAACCAAAAGACAACTGACAGAATGGGAGAAGATATTTGCAAATGACATATCAGATAAAGGGCTAGTATCCAAAATCTATAAAGAACTTATTAAACTCAACACTCAGAACAAATGATCCAATCAAGAAATGGGCAGAAGACATGAACAGACATTTTTCCAAAGAAGACATTCAAATGGCCAACAGACACATGAAAAAGTGCTCAACATTGCTCGATATCAGGGAAATCCAAATCAAAACCTCAATGAGATACCACCTCACACCAGTCAGAATGGCTAAAATTGACAAGTCAGGAAATGACAGATGTTGGCGGGGATGCGGAGAAAGGGGAACCCTCCTACACTGTTGGTGGGAATGCAAGCTGGTGCAGCCACTCTGGAAAACAGTATGGAGGTTCCTCAAAAAGTTGAAAATAGAGCTATCATACGAACCAGCAATTGCACTACTGGGTATTTACCCCAAAGATACAAATGTAGTGATCTGAAGGGGTACATGCACCCCGATGTTTATAGCAGCAATGTCCACAATAGCCAAACTATGGAAAGAGCCTAGATGTCCATCGACAGATGAATGGATAAAGAAGAGGTGGTATATATATATACATATATATACATATATATGTATATATATATATGTATATATATATATATTACGCATATATATATATATAAAATGGAATATTATGCAACCATCAAAAGGAATGAAATCTTGCCATTTGCAATGATGTGGATGGAACTGGAGGGTATTATGCTGAGCGAAAGAAGTCAATCAGAGAAAGACATGTATCATATGACCTCACTGCTATGAGGAATTCTCAATCTCAGGAAACAAACTGAGAGTTCCTGGAGTGGTGGGGGGTGGGAGGGATGGGGTGGCTGGGTGATAGACATTGGGGAGGGTATGTGCTATGGTGAGTGCTGTGAATTGTGTAAGACTGTTGACTCACAGACCTGTACCTCTGAAACAAATAATACATTATATGTTTAAAAAAAAAAGAAGATAGCAGGAAGGGAAAAATGAAGCGGGGGAAATTGGAGGGGGAGATGAACCATGAGAGACTCTGGACTCTGAGAAACAAACTGAGGGTTCTAGAGGGAATGGGTGTGGGGGGATGAGTTAGCCTGGTGATGGGTATTAAAGAGGGCACGTACTGAATGGAGCACTGGGTGTTATACGCAAACAATGAATCATGGAACGCTACCTAAAAACTAATGATGTAATGTTTGGTGATTAACATAACATAATAAAATTTTAAAAAATAAGAAAGCAAATGTAAGGTATATTAACAGCTACAAAGTGGGTAAGCTTATGTCAGCTGGATCCCTAAGTGACTATGTGTAGCAGAACCCCTGCCAACCATAAAAAGGAATTCAACCTTTAATATTAAGAATTCACAAAGAGTTTTTATTATTATATTTTGTATTATCTAGCCTACCCTGAATAATATCACACCTATCATAATCATACGTTCTCTTAGCATAATTTCATAACTATTAATCTTTTCATTTATTCTACTCTAATTCCATGTCCCAGCATTCAATTTAACCTTCCCTATCAAAGGCCATTGATTACATCCTAATTGTCTTCTTTGTTCTTTGAATCATCGATTACCCTTCTAGAAATTGTTTCTTTTTTATATCCATAAACCATATTATATCCATTTTCTATCCATTTTATATCCATTATAACCATAAAGTGGGAGGAATAGACATGTTTGAAGATACAATTGGTTTTCAACTTGAAATATTATCTCTTTTTGGTTATATTGCTATAAAAGAAAAAAAATCAACATTGACTTGAATACTATGATAAGAAACCTGATAAATTTACATGTGTGTTTCTCCCCTCAATCTCACACAAGCAAATGAAAAAGACTACACTCTAAATTTAGATTTGTTCTTTTCTACACTTTATAAATTATGTCTTTTATGTCAAGATGTTAATGACTTGGGGCCCCTGGGTGGCTCAGTCAGTTAAGGGTCTACCTTCGGCTCAGTTCATGATCCCAAGGTCCTGAGATCGAGCCCCATGTCAGGCTTCCTGCTCAGTAGGGAGCCTGCTTCTCCCTCTGCCCCTTGCCCCGCTCATGCTCTCTCTCTCTCTGTAAAATAAATAAATAAAATCTTTAAAAAATGATGTTAATGACTTGGTTTTGGAAAGTGACATTACCTTTCATATGTGAGCCTTATTTAGAAATTAATAGGGAGTTTATCTTATTCTGTAAGCATGGACATTCTAAGCACTTCACAATGCAGAAGGGCAGGTAATTCCACATAGCACATCTATCTACACAAAGAGATCAGCATTCCACAGAGAGAAAAGACTGAGGGAATGGGCTGAGTGCTCAGATCAGTTTCAAGCATGTTTAATTTATAGTACCAGGTGACTTGCCTGTGGGGTTCAGTATGGGTATACTTCCATCTTTGCTCAATGCAAGCTGTTGTGTATTAGAAAACACGAGTTTGCTCAAGTGCAAAATCCCTGGAAAAATAGAGATACATCCTATGATTAATTAACACATAGGTGGTAATAATGCCTTTTTTCTCCCTCTACAGCACTTACTCTGTTTTAGTTCTTAATGGATGTTAACTCATTTAAACAAAAGAGTAAAATTATCTAAGTGTGGTAAGAAATGAGGTACAACTCTTGCAGAATTCAGGGAACAGTAACTCTTAGGGAAAAGGAAAAGACTCACTAAAATTGTGACTGAAAAAGATAAGCAGAAGAGGCTGGCATAGTGCTTAGGGAAAAGAATATTATGGGAGAAAGTGGTTAACATAATCAGTTCATTCCAGGAAGTCAAGCAGAATAAGCACTGAAGTTTGTTCTTTGTAGTTACTACAAGGAACCATTGATTGGTGATCTTATAAAGCTGAGTAGAGCAGTGGGAGCTAAAGCTAGATTGTAGGAGTTGAAAAAAAATATAGAAAGAAGGGGATGAAGACAATGAGTTCATAATATTTCAAGAAAGGTGGCTATGAAACACTGGGTAGAGATAGGCTTATGCATGTGTTTTGGGAAAAGAAATGGGGCATAGTCTCTTTTTATATTAAAGATGACAGAATCTTAGCACTCTTTATAATAGTGTTGGAAATGAACCAGAAGAGAAGGGGTAATTGAATACATAGGCAGGGGTGAGACAAATGAGAGAAAGTCTCCTGTAGCCACTTTATATCTTTCCACTCTTTTACCCCTAATATATGTTTATTGGAATTTTTAGTCTTCAGTCCTAACTTCCCCAGAGAATTCTCTGAGCCCAGTGCTTAACAATCACCATTCTGAGGCTGATCCTAAAACCCACATCTCCAGCTCTAATCTTTCTACTTCATATTTCAAGCCTGGACCTCTTAATTGCCTGCTGGGCATTTCTATGTCAAATTTGACACATCTGAAAGCTAGCTCCTCACTCTTCTGAAAAGTCATCTCTGCCTCCTCATTTCTCGTTCTGAAATTTGTAGCCTGACACCTTTTCTTTGACTATTCCTTCCTACTCATTCCCTTGCATTCAGATATTGTATCTATCTTTAAGTAACCATGCTGTCTTTGATTTATCAAACCTCATAGAACTGTTTTCTTATCTGTTTGGAGTACATGATCTTTAAGTTCTTTCCCAAAACTAGTTTTGCCTCATTCTAGAAGCTTACATAAATAGAAAGCTCACTTGAAACATTGCAATAAATAGTGTCTAATTTCATGGATCTACTTTTATGAATGTGAAAAAAAAAGGTAATTAAACCAACAACTGCTCTCTCTTCAAGGGAACTCAAACAGGAATTTTCATTTCCTTTTCATTTAGTTCTTATGAACTAGTCATGTATGGTACATATAGATTATTTTTGATATTTGATATAACTAACATACAAATGTAAGGATTTTTTTGACCAAAAAAATCACTGATAATTTGTGTTAGGTCAGAGAATATTCAGCAATCATGCAGAGAGACTTCCCTTAAGGATGCATTTCCTGCTGAATTAATTCATTTGATAATGTATCCTACAGCAATTAAATAGTAATATATTGAAAATATGAAGTTAGTTGAGGTTATGACTAGAAATGCCTCAAAGCAATTTTCATGTAATTAAGGAAAGACAATATGTCTCATTATGTTGGTAGTGGGGTAAAGGTGTGACCTAGAGTCTCCAATTCATTCCAAGGACCTGTTGGTCACCTGTTGGTAGCCTAGGACAGAGGGCTGAATATTCAGCTGCCAGCTATCCTAATAAGATTATTATAAAAACAAAGTAGTCAGCATATTTTATGTTACAGGTAGGCACCTTTAACATATATATATGAGCATATGAACATACACTAATCTAAAACTGGAGGAAAGGCACTAAGAATCCTAAATAACAAAAATATGACCAACCAAGTCTTCCATTGTGACATTTAACAAATGTTTACTGTAAGCCAGCTTCAACAATAATAAGGGATTCTAAGTAGAGCCTGAGTCAACTGTATGATTTACTTTACCATTTAGTTCATTTTACATAAAATCTCATTTGTTCACCAAATCCTTCAATAGAATATTGACAGCAGGACAGAATCTTGTTAATTTTTATACTCTCTAAAATGTCTTTTATTAAATTAGATGGAACTGTGAATTACCAGTATTCAACCATTTATTAAATTTATAAAAAGAGCAAATTTATGTAGTCGATCTAATAGCTGCTGTCTTAAAAACATCCATCAGTGGTATAACTGGTAGTAATACAGCTATGAGAAGCATGCAGTAGCCACTGTTAGATGGCAGTGCATCTTTCTAAGCTCATACTTACCCTATTTTAGAAGAGGGTTAAAAATACAGCCAAAGTTATGTAACTAACGAATAATAAACTAAGATTCCCTGATTTGGGTTCAGGGTGCTTTCCATTATATGTCACATTCCTTCTCCTCTGCTGCTTGTTATCCCATCAATTCCTGCAAGTTAAAAAAAAAAAATGAAAAAAGAAAACTTGCACTTTGAAATAAAATATAATATACATGCTTTTCATGAACTCAGAATTAATTCTTTATAGAAACTGCGGTCAAAATTATTGGTTTTTATTCATTCTTGCATTCATCCATCCACCTATTTACCTACCTAAACATATAGCAGATATTGTTATCCATAAAAATATTTAGGCAGCATATTAGACACAATAATCTATCAATATGTTTTCTAAGTTTCCTTTGAGGGGTAAAACAATATATGCAGTGTTACCTTGGAAGCTTCAAAAGTACCATACCATTTACATTGTTTTATGTGTACAGTTTATTTTTCAATTAATTCAATTATTAAGCAAGTTTTTATTGAATATGCTTTAGACATTTTCTAGGCATAAGGGACAAAGTGATAAAAATCTATTTCCTGCCCTCATCCAGTTTTTATTCTGATGAGAAAAGAAGGAAATATACATGCATAAAATCAATAAATAATATTTTATAATAACTGAAGGGCTTTTTACTTATCAACATGCAATATATAATAATTACACATAATAGTCTCCCTAGACATGCATAATAATAGTTTTTATGCTACAGAAAGCAATAAAAAGACATAAAGAAGTAGAAAATACAGTGTCTTTCCTCCAAAAACATAATCTATTCAGAAATATTCCAATTTCTAGCTAATTTCTAACATGAATGCAAGTTTATCTGTCTCTCATTACAAGAACCATGGTTAGGTTGTTGCTTCCTTTATTTCACAGTCTTAATAAAGTCAAGCCTAGGATTCTTAAAGTCTCTAGGTGAAGGTAGAGAAATTGAATTTTTAGCTTTTACAAACGGTTAGTAAAATCAAGAAAAGGAGAAAGAAGTTGGAATTTGGTATTGGTCTAAATTGTGTTCCACAGAATCAGACTTGGAAGTTTGTTGGGAAAGTGATCTATTTAGAGGACAAGCTAATAGAGACAGCAGGCTGAGACAAAGAAGGGAAGAGAGCCGAGAAGTACAACATCAAGTCTGGGACCCCAACGCATAATTTTGCCTCAGTCCCACAAGGGAGCTTTACAGTCAGTGGCAGGGTCACATCATTGCTCTGTTTGGGGCAGGACAGCAGACCCAGAGGTCCTTGGTTCAGGGCAGCATCCTAGAGAGCATAATTGTTCAAGCAATTCCCATGCTCCGTATCTGAGCTCTGACAGTGTAGAAGCTCTCTGAGAAACAGAAACAAGTGCCGGCCATGGGAAAGGAGAGCACACCAGGAGCCTGTGCGCGTGAAAATGGTACAGACATGCAAGGGGATCCTGGCAGAGCACTGATATCGTTGGCTACAGGTGATGAGGGAGCTAACCTACATTTTACTATAGGGAGTCAAATTTTGCAAACATAAAAGGTTAAGTAGTAGTAAAAGTAGCAGTACTATTTATAACAATGTAATTAAGAGTCACTATATTAATAAGTCATACGTGGTTAAAAAAATTTTAAGGATTGCGTTCATCAGGTAGATTTTGATTTGATTCATTTATATTTGTATCCTGTCAGTTTTGTTAAATGAAAAAGCAGTATGAAATGAAAAACATGAAGTGGACTGTGGGAAAAAAATAAGTATAATCATTCTGAGAAATGGTATTCTACCCAGGGCTCTGAAATATGATTATATGAGCAGAATAACCAAAAAAAAAAAAAAGGTCTTGTTCTGGTCAACAAGTAGGACCAAGGTTTGGATTTAAGAATGTGAATTGATTATTTTTAAGTATGCCCAAATCTTTACAGTGCCTTTGATTTTATTCATGTTTTAGTGACTTCAGAAAATTTATATCCTTCTACTCATTAGTTAAACTATAAGGAAAGTAAGCCTGAAAATAAACCAGTAAGGAGATTGTTAATATTTTCCCCATAAAAAGCTTAAGTTCTATAAATTATTTTTTTTCTAATCTGCTTTTAAAGATAATCCTCAAATATGTGCCTGATAAATGAATAGATTCCACTTAAGAGGAGTGATTCTTAGGATGACAGAAATCAGCTACTTTATATAATAGTTAATTTGTTCTCACTATTGACTTTTAAAGCCCTTTGAACAATTTTTAGTATTGTCTTTCATCTTGTTAATCATGTTCACTTGAGATGAAAGAAGCAATCTAAAATAATCTATCCAAGTGGAAAATTGCTGCAACAATTCTCTGAACTGTGCCATATAACCCAGTAGACATTGGCTACCATTTTACTCCAAAGGAGTATTTGCCAATTAAGGTCTTTATTTGGGGGAAAATCCTCCTTGTGATTGAGCTTTACCTTCTACATAGTTGCCTTTCATTGTGGACCTAATATCAAATCACAAAATAATTAAATGATAACTGTTTTTTAAGTGAAAAATATGTATTTTCATTAGAAAATTAATATTATTTTTAAATGAAGTAAATATCACTCAGTCCAAACCCTTATATAAAAACACTAGTGCTTAGATCCTTTGCTTCATTTTTTAAAAACATTATTCCCACTACTTTTAGAGAAGCATTAAGCGACTTTATAAATAAAAGTGACACATATATCTGTGTTTAAGTAAAATTTTATTTAGGAGCTTTCACTGCAGAGTAGGGCTGCTTTCTCTTTCTTTTGCTTTTCATTCAACAAATATAATACTTTCTCCCTAACTTCACATAAATAACTAAATTAAATCCAATTTTTTTCAGTTATTTCTTTAAAATTATGGCAATGTTCATGGAACAGAATTACTTAAAAAGAATACCTCACATAACAAGTTTTGAAATATTTTACAAATAAATGTGAAAATGCAATTACATTTCCATGATGATTGTTTTCCCAACCTTATTTATGTGTGCATTAGCGATATTTCACCTTGTGCCTTCAATCAATTGTTGGATGAATTCAGAAATCATGACATAATGATTGGTGATTATGAGTTCTAATTTGGGTCCTGTTTGTTTGAAATAATTTATACTTGACAATCCAGCAATAATTGAAAGACTAAATGTTTCATTTTGGTCATTGCAAAATATAATCAAATGTCATTTAAATAATTTTTAAATATTTTTTTTCTTTTCACTTACCAGTTATCATTGAGATAAATGGTAAAGAGTCTGCTTAATTGCACTTTGAAAAAGCCTGTGTTAGAAAGTGGAGACACCTAGTGTTTCTGAAACATTGCAATAACATTTACCATGGGCTTATTATGTTCCTACTGTTTTAGGTGCTTTATATTTATTAGGCCATATAATCTTAACAACAACTCTATAAGAGGTCATGGGAGTTAGCTTTCATTTCACATGAGAAAACAGGCTTGCTGAGATATAGTAAGTTAAGAAGGTCATGGCTAGATACTGAATACTTACGCAGACTCAAACGTTTAAGTTATTTTACACAGGTACTTTTCCCAAGACCTCTCAAACTTTATGTCTTTAAAGAGAAACAGAAATATATTTTAAAAGCATGAACATGTCATAATTGCTTTGGTGGCAAAAAGTAAGGACTGGTGAACTCTGCCTCAGAAACTGGAACACTCCATACATACAGGGAGTGATACTTAAGTGAAGCCTTGAATGGTCCATTGGTATTCAATAGCAGCAAGTAGGTTGGGTCTTTCCAAGCAGATGTAATAATAGGAGAAATTTCACAGAACTGAGAGAATTAGACATTTTCAGTGAGTTGTGACTAGTTCAGTAAAAAAGGACATGCTGTATGCTTGGAAATACAAATAAATACAAACAAGCCTATAATATTCTGGGGAAACTGATACAACTAGGACCATCAATTATTTAGCTCAAATAAATTGCCAATAAGATTTCTCCTGAAAGTAAACAATATCTAAAATATTAAAACTATAATCAATGCTGCTCTGATGTCTGGAGAGTTTCTTTCAGAGTGTACAAGTACTGATAATTTTCAACTCCAACATATAATTTCCATGTATCTTACTCAATGTAACAGGCAGCAAATGTTCTATGAGCTAACAAAATTCAGCATAGTTTTCAATATCCGAAGAAGCAGTATTAACTTAGTTGGGCTCATAATTTTCAGAACATTAACAAGTATAAGATGCTTATTAATTTTTATTGTTTTCAAAATCATCAGGAACCAGTTACCACAAGTTTAACTCAAGCAGTTGTTAGGACACTTGGTAGTAATATATTGTACTGATACTATAATAATATACTATTGCATGATAATAATGCCCAAAAGTGCTCACTCTAGAAGAAGGTAAATCACCTAGATATGCTCTTTCTATTACTTATAAAGTTTTCCAGAAAGGACACATTCTGGTATCATTTTATTGGTGATAACAATTGAACCATATTTAAAAATGTAACTGTTCTTTAGTAGCTAAAATTATCAAAGATTATAATTATCCAATATTGAGCATTATAGAACAAAATACAATTATATTGTTTACATAGGCAACAGAAATACTTTTGACAGCATTGCTCCAATATTATTCTAAGCCAAGCAGAGTGCCGTATGTACTAGAATTTTCAATCATAGAAAATGAATATAAATCCATTAAGACAAAATATAATATTTCCTGTCTGTAAGGCCATATTTAGGCATTTGACTACAACAATGTATCTCTTATCAGCTTTAAGAGATGGCTTGTTGCTTTAATCGGCTGCTCCAACACTTGGGAGCTCAATAAGCTCTCTCTGGGGCCATGTGAACTCCTGACACTACATACATAGTAGAAAGGCAAAAAGGAAATTTATGAACAACATCAAAACCTGGTGAGAATTTGTAGCAACAAGAACTCTTCTATGTTGCTGGTAGATTGCAAAATAGTATCACCAGATTAGAAAATGGTTTAGAATTTTTTGTAATGTTAAACATTTACCTATGTTACCAGAGAACTGGTTCCGAACTCAGGTTTGGCTGCCTGACTGCTCAAAAATCAATACTTGGGACACAAGTGATGGTGGAGAAGGAAAGGTTGTTTTATTCAGGAAGCGGGCAGCCTGGGGAGATGATGGATTAAGTCTCAAAGACCATCTTCCCCATCCAAGGGAGGCTTTAAATGGAAAGGTATGGATGGGGAAAGGGAGGGGTCTCCACAGAGGAGAAGCCGGCGCCCAGGCAGTAAATCATATACGTGTCTGCATGACCCTGAACAGACTTGCTGGTATCAGTGGCAGCTGCGAGGCAGGCGCTATCTTCTGGGAAAGTTTGGTCCTTCACTCCTCAAGGCCAGTGGTCTGCAAATCTTGAAGCAAGTAAGTTAGTTCCGTTACAGATCAAGGGACTTGGTTCAGCAAGCAAAGAGTGCATAAGCTTGAAGCAAGTTTGGGGTGCTGTTACAGCTCTACTCTGACCTGATGATTACGCATCTAGGTATTTGCACAAGAGAACTGAAAACACAAGCTAATAAAAACACTTGTACAAACGGTCCATAGAAGCCTGAAACCAGGAAAAAAACCTCAGATTTTTATTACTCATATAAGTAAATTTCAGTATACATATAATGGAATACTGTTCAGCAATAAGAAGGAATGGACAACTAATATATACAACTCAAAGAAAATCTTTTAAAAAATTATGCTGAGAGAAAAATTCAGACAATAAAGAATACATGATATAATATTTCATTGCTGTGCAGTTCTGGATCTGGCAAACATAATCTTTGGTGAATGAAATTAGAATATTTTTTTGGCCTATGGTGAGTGAGGTTCAGAGTGACAGGAAAGGCACAGAAAGGATTCTTTGGGGTGATAAAAATATTATGGCTCTTGATAGATTCCTATGAATATATAAGGTCTGTGCAATTTATGTAAATTGAACCTCAATAGAAAATAAAAAATTATGGCTGTCAGTCATATCCCCTCACCTATGAAATTTTGTAGACCCTGCATCTAAAAGATTCAAAGTAATATCTAAGTATTTTATTTTCATTATAAAGAAGAATAACAATCTCCAAAAATTGTATTCATTGCACAACTATTTGACAGTCTATTTTAACATTTACATATCAAATACAGTCTTAAGATAAATTTATCTAAAGATAAATTTCTCTGTGGAAATAATTTAGGAAATGAAATGTTCATGTAACTGTCAGTTACAGCATAAGTATAAACTACAGTATAAGGACTTTTCAGATGACCTTGACTAAGTTTTTAGCTTTTCTATTTACAACTGCTATTTTATAATATTTGGTGTATGTGCACCAAATTTTGTATTTCTTGATTGGTAAAATCTTTGGAATTGGCTTTTACTAGTCAGATCCCATTAGACATGAACTGTATCCTAAGCCTGAAGCATAATGTTAGAAATACAGTCAATTAAAAACTGGGATTAAAAGTGAAAAGCTGCAGTGATGCAAATTTCCTAATTACAATTATATTTCATTCAACAAAAACAAGATAAAAATTTAAAGACAGGAGTAGGTATTCATTCAGCTACTAGATAACATCAACATTTTGATTACTCAAGGAGTACTTGTACTAGACTGCAAATTGGTCTTCTTTACTTTTGAATTATAAACAATCATTCTCACATATAATATCTACATGTTTAATTCTTGACATCTGCATTTGAGGGGTGTGTGTGTGTGTGTGTGTGTGTGTGTGTAAGGATGGGATTTGGCACATTAGTTTAGCTAATTGAAAACTGTATTCAATTCAATTTCTATTGTACTAACAGACAAATTGGCTACAGCTGGCAACAATTGCTTTTGACAAGGATTCAAGAACATTATTTCAAATATAAGTGTATACAATTGAGCAATGATTAAACAACTACACGACTCCACCCATATGAAAAAGTATTTATTGTGAATATCAAGCAAAGAAAAATATGCATTTACTAAAATTCTGAGTCTTACCTCTACTATTTATTAGATAGGTAGCTAATTTTTATAACATCTCCAAGTTAATGAATGTTAATACTTGTTTAAAGCTTCATGCTGATAAATAATGTGTATATAATGTCAGTAAAGAAAAAACATAATTTTTTTCATTAAAATTAAAACTTCCACACACCGCCCCCCTGGGGCTTTTTTTGCAGAAATTGACAAACCAAATCCACAATCTTTCTCCAAAGGTATAGAAACTAGAAGAATCAGAACAAGTCTGAAAAAGAAGATGAAAGTTTTAGAATTCACACTAATTTATTTCAAGATAATTATAAAGCTACTAATCAAGATAAGGTAATATTAGTAAAAGGATAAATATGTAAATAAGTGGAATAAAATATAAACTTCAGGAATACTCCCAGCAATGATCAATTGATTTTTTTCTAATTAATAAACTTTTTCAAGATTGGTTCAACCTAAGAAAATCAATGTAATATACCACATTAATAGAGTGAGAGAAAAAACAACAAAGTGATTGTCTCAATTCATACCAAAAAAGCATTTGACAAAATCCAACACTTTTTCATGATAAAAACACTAAAACCAAACAAACTAGGAATAATAGAGAACTTTTCAACCTAACAAAAGCATCTTAAAAAACTCATAGATACAGTATCAATAGTCTTAAATAAATCAACTGTTGACATTCTAATTTTGTTTCTAGTCATTGCTTTTAGGGAAAATGATTCTAAATGCATAATTTTGATATAAAAATATTTACTATAGAAATAATTATAAGAGCCAATAATTGGTAGTATCTTTAATCCCTACCAGTTGGAATTTCAGGAAAAAATACATTAAAAACGTAATATAACAATCAATACAAATAATTTTCTCCAAAAATATACATAATATTAATAATTTTGAGGTAAAAAAATCAGTTTATAAAACAGTAAATAATGATACTATGCTGTCAGAAGTATGTATATATTGATACCGATTTACCTTCCCGTATCTACTAATAGTATCGTTATCCACATTAAGCTGATATAGTAACACACTCCTTTTTTTTTTTTTTTGGTTTAAAGATAAAATCATTGTTTGAAACATAAGTACATATTATATAAATTGGATACTGCATGTTGCTTGTTGTGTTGGTAGAGAAGTGACAGTCTAAGGGGATGGAAAGAGAGGCCAGCATTAAATTATAAATCTCAACAACTTAATCCATGCTACAAAACAGGGGTTATTGTAAGGCAGCAAATATTTGGCTGTAATTGACAAGCTATTAGTGGGTTGTGAAGTCATTTCATAGATCATCTCCAATTTTACAAATACATAATTACATAGAATAGGATAGTGTAGAACAGAATAGAATAGTCAGAATGGAAATATCAGAGTGTTTACACTTAATAAGTTTGCAAATGGTTTCATGAAATTCTTACAGAAATTCTTATACACATAGATACAGACAGATACATAAATGTACAGTCATAAGGTAAAACATCGTATTCATTCTGAGGTCAAAATAAAAACATTGGAAAGTCATTATTTTATGCTGGTTGGTGCAAAAAAAAAAAAAAAGAAAGGACATACACACAAAAAGAATAACATTTCATGGCATGTGAAAATTATAAGACATTCAAGTTTAAGATTCCATAAATAAAGTTTTGTTGGAACACAGTGAGGCTCCTTTATTTACATATTGTCTATGACTGCTTTTGCATTACAATGGCCGAGTTGTGTTGTTGCAATAAAGAATGCACAGCTTGTGAAGCCTGAATATTTATTATGTTCTTTTGCAGAAAACATTTTTTAGACCACGGATTAGACAGTGAGTATTTAGCAGGAAAATGAAGGAAAAAGTAGAATAATCGTTTGGGAAATCTCTGTACATATATGTGGATTTACAAAATAATCAGATAAATGTATTTGTGAGCCTTGAAACAACAGAAGGCAGTCAATTTTAAAAAGAAGAATTCAGTTATTACATTATTATACAAGTCCTTGGAATGTTAATATCTAATTTAAAAATAATAAAGGCAAAAGGATACATTTCACAGTTTATGTAAATGTATAGACAGCATTTATTTTTTGAACTACTGCTATATTCCAAAAATTGTGCTTAGAGAAGCAAACAGGATCTAAGTCTCAATACATATTTAATAAAGGGGCGCCTGGGTGGCTCAGTTAGTTAAGCGTCTGCCTTCGGCTCAGGTCATGATCCCAGGGTCCTGGGATCGAGCCCCACAATGGGCTCCCTGCTCGTCAGGAAGCCTGCTTCTCCCTCTCCCTCTGCCCCTGCTTGTGTTCCTTCTCTCACTGTCTCTCTCTCTCTGTCAAATAAATAAAAATCTTTAAAATTAAAAAATTTTAAAAAAATACATATTTAATATGGTTGAAGCAATCATTACTTTCCATTAACATTTACTCATAATTTGTAAATTTTGAAAACTTTTCAGTTTCAAAAGCCAATAATTCTGTTGAATTTCAGATTCACTTTATTATCTTGTTTTACACAAATGACTCATTTCTTCTTACATGAAATAAAAATTACGGACAGAAGTCTATGAGTAGGAGTTATACACCTATATTCACAGTAAGATTCCCTGATACAGTGGCCAAAGGAAGTTAAGTATTTTGCATAATATGGATTATGGCTTCCAGTTTCAGGGACCCCTTCCTTCTAATGCTGTTAACTGCTAGTTTCCTTGAAAATTAAGATAGGTGTGGTCCCAAGCAGGAAACATTTATTTTAAATCTGTTCTGTTTCTGCCTTTCCAGGTTGGATGGAGACAGAGAGGAAGGGAGAGTCCAGGAATCCAGTCTTTATGCAGAGAACACTCCATTCTGCACAGAAAGTATATGGCACCATGAGCTCTAGCTCGAGAGTCAGGAAAATCTGTGTTCTACTCCCTGATCACCATCCAACTAGTTGTAGAAATTTATACATGTTGTTTAATTTCTTGGGATTTTGTTTTCCTGATATAAAATGAGATAACAGTAAATGGTCAATCTCTTTTAGCTTTAAATTTATTTTTGAGTTGACCATAAGAACATAAGCTTTACGTTTAACACACTTCATAAACAGACTCAAAGTATGCTATTCATTGACACCATAGTATATGGTATGTGATAATGTCACACAGAGAAATTTCTGCACATTGTTACCTTACAATTTCCAAAATAATATTAAATGAGTTGTGAAGCATTGGTGGAAAGTTTTATAAGTACAAATGAAACAGATTTTATAAGCAAATGAATGCATTGTGACAGGCTTGAAAGATAGGTTAACGTGTCAAAACAATGAACCTGAAAGATTTAAATTTATTATCCTTAGACAAGAATCATGTTAGATGGACTTAATTAGGACTTTCACTATATTCATCCATAAGAATATAAACTTCACTGCAATTTCTGGGGTCTAATTAAAATGGAATATAATCATCCAGAATCCAAAATAACAGTAATCTGAGCCAATTTTTAAAAGACATTTTTCACACTATTTGTGACACTTAGAAGTCATGTCTTAGAATTTAAATTTAGAATATTAGCCATGCAGGAGAAATAATAGATTAGTGATAGACTTCCAAATCATAAAATGCTGTTTGAAAAATACTGGGTTTTTTTATTCAGAATTTTTCCTTTCAATATTGAGATCCTTGATAATAAACTTCTTAGGCTTAAAAGGACAAACATTAGCTTTTACATTTTAGAAAATTTGCTGCATATTAGACAATAAGGAAAATAACTGGCGTATGTATATTTTCTGTGCAATGAACCAGCCTTAATAGCCTTAGGTCATAATTGCATGCTTTATTAAGTTACTTAAGAAGTGTACCAGGAGGGTGCCTGGGTGGCTCAGTTGGTTAAGCGACTGCCTTCGGCTCAGGTCATGATCCTGGAGTCCCAGGATCGAGTCCCGCATCGGGCTCCCTGCTCAGCAGGGAGTCTGCTCCTCCCTCTGACCCTCCCCCCTCTCATGTGCTCTCTCTCATTCTCTCTCTCTCAAATAAATTAATAAATCTTTAAAAAAAAAAAAAGAAGTGTACCATGATATCTGAGATTTATCCACATAGTCCACATAATCTTATATTTTCTTTTTCTTGTGTACCTTGTTTTTAATTCCTTCTAGTGCCTGTTACATATTTGACTTGGAATAGGGACTTAAATACTAACATTTCTAACTATGGAGACAGTTACTCTTTTGTTTTGTTATTTATTTATTTATTTTAAAGAGGGAAAGAGAGGATGGGTGGGAGGAGCAGAGAGGAGGGAGAGAGATTCTCAAGCAGACTCCATGCTGAGCTCAGAGTTCCACGTGCGGCTTGATCTCACCACCATGAAATCGCAACCTGAGCTGAAACCAAGAGTCAGACACTTAACTGACTGTGCCACCTAGGCGCCCCTGATGTTTATTGTTTTTATTTGAAAATTTGAAAATGGATAAGAAAATTCTCTTTTCAAAATAACATTTTCACTCATATTTAAAGCCATGGGAAATGTTAAATTTACACAAGTCCACTGAAGATGTAATGTAGTAAATCCTATGAAAAATACGAATCTGATATTACAATGTCACTAAGGAAATAATATCACAAAAATAGCATCAGGTGTGCTCACAAAGTCATTATTCTAAAAAGATGATATGCCAGAGAATATTTTTAGTGGTTTCGCTGTCTGAAGAAAAATAGAACGCTTAGTCATACTGTGCCATAATAGAATTGTTCAATTACTCAGCTAGAAATACCTGTATATATGTGTGTGTGCGTATATGTATATATACACACATTATATTGTGTATTTTATTTTATGCTAATTATAACTCAGTGAAGCTGATAAAAAATCATTATATAAAATTACTGGAGAACTAACTGACAGAAATTAAAAATAATGATATACCAAATTTTTAAAAAACTGGTATGTAGTGTAAACTTTGGAAGACTATTATCAGGTAAAGATAATTTAAAAAAGAGTTTCAAAGACAGGAATCTTGAGAAAGACCTCAAAGTAAATAAAAGATAGGATTATATCTATCTGTGGGTGGAGAGTATGCAATTTACAAAGAATAATAAAAATTTTTACTTACATTTTTACTTTACCTAACAAGGAGAAGCGAATCCGTATGTTTACTAGGTACTCATTATTAGCAGTTTATGACAGAATGGAATATAAGTAATGTCATAATCACTGAAGAACCTTGTTGGACTCAGTGTAATGCAATGATTAAGAGCAAGATGTCTGAGGTCTAGTGACTTGATTTTAAGTATTTGCCCCAAATTCCATAGCTCTATGATTTTGGACAAATTATTTAATCTCTCTCTAAGCATCAGGATTTTTTATTTGTAATAATGGAAAACCAGTAATAATGTACCTTTGAGATTTGTGGTGAAGATTCAGTGGCATAAAATACATAAACTACTTAGTACCAGGTTTGTTGAGAATAAGGGCTCACATATTTTTAATGGAAATTAGACCACAGGGTTAGATCAGGAAAATGTTTACTAGTGGTCTGTGTAATAACATGAGGAAGCTGTATTTTTAACAGTGCTTCACAACACTTTGCTATGTTAGGAAGTGATAAATGTTGCAGTGGGGAAAAAAAAGGTAAATAATTTCCTCATTAAGTAAAGTTCACACTAGTAAAGAAGTAAATTTCAGTGGAAACTCTGATAATGTCGCTTGTGACATTTCCAAACTGCATGTGTGTTTGGTGGTATGATAACCTCTTTCTTATGAAAGATATCTAGGTCATGTTCATTGAAGTCCCTCTGTGTATTAGCCCGGTCTGATAGAATAAAAAAGAATTTCAAACTGTCATGAAAAATAAGAGTAATGGAGAAAATCTGAGCATCAGATGCACTAGATTTTGCTTAAAGGGTACCTAAAAAATAATTTGACATCAACATTGATAGGCAAGAAACATTGATATGTGGGAAACACATTAGTAAAAAACATCAAACACAGGGCTGCTAGATTTAAACAATATTTTGCTTAAAAAAAGAAATAAAAGTTAAAATCCTTAAGAGGGAAAAATCCAAAGCAGAAACTGATCATTTTTGGAAAAGGTCTACAAACCGTGCAAACAAAACCCATGGCAGACCTATACAGGAAAGCTATTCAGATGAGCAGAAGTATCAACATCTTCAAAGTTAAGTAAGAAGGATAATCATTGCTTTAACTAAATACATCTCCAAGTGAAATCTGGGGCAAAATAGAGCTATCCCTTGTCATAAATTGAAGGGACATAGTTGTTATCATAGAACTTGTGTTTCTTATGACTGTTTTCATGTTGCTTCTCAAAAACAGATTGTTGAATATATTTACTCATTAACAGAAGTCTCAATAAGTCCACTCCACAAAACAAATACACCAGAAAAAAATAGAAGAGTAAATTGAGTTTGAATTTTTAATGACATGCATATCAAATTTAGGAGATAGTTAACCATATGCCAAACAATCTGTGGTTTCTTGATGTCATTAATAAAGTCACACTCAAATAACATTATCTCATTGAGATTATGACTTAAGCTGTCTTTTCTTTGCATCATATGCTTCAGTGACCACCAGGAACCACCTAGATCCACGTTCCATATTCACGGTGAACAGATTAAATGGCACTGGAAGCCCACATACCCTACACAGGCCTCACTTAATAGACTGGAGACTGAGATAGTTCTGACACATTAACAGCCTCTCAGAACATCTAGGTTCCTATGCAGGGGAACATTAGATCTAGAGACTGTTCTGACAATTCAAAGCTTCTCTTTAAAGGCTTACTCAGCCAAGTTCTCTCTCATAATCTATTAATGAGACTTAAAAGAGACTTTGATCAAGATACAGTGGTTGGATCAGATCTTTAACAATATGAAAGTAAGTTTTCTTTTTGACATCTGCTCAACTGCTTTGTCGCATACACTCCCCCCTGATTTTTACAAGCTTCACTACTATGCATGTATTGGAGACTGCGTACTGCAAACACGGCTTCTTCTGCGTGAGGGAGAGATTCTATCACTAGCAGCCCTGCTCAATCACTTGGTAAGTGTGTCAGCCACGAGGAGGCCTAAGGCCCTTGCCGCTAAATTCCAGGTCATTTGTAAGGCACTATCCAAATTATTTCTTGAGGATGTACATCTTTTAAATAATATGGGCATATGTATCTCAACCTAGTTAAAGGAGCACTATTTATAGTCATTGACATTAGACATTTAGAGACAGGCATATTAATATAAGAACTCTTAAATGTCGGAGTCACAACTGCCCAGTACCTCTGTAGCAGGCCACGATCCCATAGCTATCCGAAAATATCCTCGTGCTCTCTATTTTCTTCCAGTGACTCACTTTCTTCTGTTTCAGTTGACACAGTTTACATAGTCTATTTTATACTTGTTCTTGCTTTGCTGTCAGATATTAAGTGGCCTAAACCACCTGACACCTTAGTTCACTACACCCAACTTGTGACTATCTTATTTACTTGGACTAAGCAATCTTGACACAAACAGTTCCTTCTGCCTTTATTTATCATCAAGGCCCACCTTTCCCAATGTGGTTGATTTTATTCATATTTTAGGAGAAATGTAATAGGTTATAATTCAAGTGGAAAATATATGTGTGAAAAACAATTCTCTATCCAGTCCACTCAGGGGTATGATGTAGAGTCTGAAAAGATGATTAAACAGCACAGAGCAAACCCAAAAGAGATGAACAATTTTAGGTTTCTGCTGTCTCTGTGAAGGGATGCTCTGGGAGCCACCAACACTGAGAACATCTTAGATCTTAGCTACAAATGAAGCCAGAGATCCATTAAGAATGACAATGACACTTTTCACCAAAAAACGGGGCAAAATAAGTAGCACAAGCTGTCATTTTCCCACTACACCTGAGGTAGTTTGCAGAGAGGTTTTATACACAGCAACAACTATATCTCTGCTCTGGAGATTTCTCTTGGCTGGAGGAGGATGGTAGGCCGTCAGTCACACAGAGCAAGCTTGAAGTGCATGTAAGTCAACGCCCTGGAGGCTCTCAAACCCAGGACTTGTAGATAATTTCTCCAATATTTAGATGTAGGGCCAGGAGTTGTAGATAAATTCTTCAATTCCCTGCCACTCAGTGGGAAAATTCTGTGGCATGTTCTGCACAGTTTTTGGTGGCTTCTGGTGATATTAAGCCCAGTTGCCAATAGTGGTAGCTTGTTCATTAACTTACTTTTGCTGGATTTACCTCTTTCATTTCCTCACTTCCCTTCTTTCTCAAGTGGTTCCAGGGATCTATTCACAAAGAAATGTATTGTATCCAAATTCTTGTGTTAGTATCTAATGATGGCAGAACTCAAATTAAGACCAAACATAAGGAGCTATTTCCAGAATTGATTGTATTTATAGAAATGTAGCCCAAATTTTTACCTACATTCTGTATTGTTTTGACCTCTGCCTTAAGAGGTTAGAAAAGTAAGGATAAATGATTGGCTAATTAAAGGAAGTTATGAGTAAGACAGTAACTGCTGTATTCACACTCTTTTTGATACCATCTTTTAAATGCTTTGTCTTTAGTCTTAAGAAAACATATATATCAGGCAGAAATGATTTTGCCACTCCTTGATTATGTACTCTTGAACAAGTTACTTAATCTTTCTAAACTCAGTTTATATTTTGTAAGACTGAACAGAGAATAGCTAGTTCGTAATTCAATTTTAATTATTGAGTACTTTAAATCTCACTGTAGATGCTCCATATATTAGTTCTTGTTTTCTTCCTTAATCTCATCTCTATAATTTCTAGTGTCTCCACTCTGTTGTTTCAAGGTATGGTTGCTGGGTTGTACACAGGATTCTCAGTGTAGATACTTCATCTTTTGGTAAAAGTGTGTTGTTTTGTTTTTAGGAATAAAGTTTTACGGTGCTTTACATTTTAAACTGAGTGAATTCTAATGTCTTCTGTGTATATTGTGTTAAAAAAAGTGGGGCATGAGTACTAGGTCAGCAAATTTAGATCAAAAATGATGTTTAACTCATGTTTAAGTACATGTTAGATTTAAGTACGTATTAGAAAAGATGCAACGCAATATAAAGCTTTCTTCACCTTGAGTGGAAACTAATACCCATATGCTAGATATTTAATCCTGGGAATAAAAAAGAAGTACTTTAATTATTGTGATAAATAGTATTAAATGTAGACATGTCGATAACAGTTTTCTTAAAAGATTTTTATTTATTTATTTATTTATTTATTTATTTAAGAGCAAAAGAGACAGAGAACCCATGATTTACTTTTTGTAAATAACTTATTGAGGCATAATTACCATAATGTAAACTTCATATATTTAAAGTATAACTTTGATATAAGTATACACTTATGAAAACACCGAAACATTTTCATGAAAACATCTTTGAGGGGTGATAGGAAGTAGAGGAAACGTGGGGCCCTTCCAAGATAGGTGTAATACTCTATCTGGGTGTGGATTGCACAGTTGTCTTCCTAGATTTTCACTGAGCTGTAAATTGATGATTTGTGCATTTTTTCCAAATGTATGTTATATTTCAATAAAATAAATCAGTTCTGATTTGTAGCAAATCCCCTGTGCCTTTCTAACTTGAATCTCAATGTCCCATTTGTGTAGTTTTTTTCTATACAAAAATATTTTCACACATTTATGAGTAAAGATTCAAAACTCCCAGGCATTATAACAGTCTCATGGAACTGTATGTTCAACTAAATCGAGGACGTGCTTTTAATATAAATAGTGATCTGCTGTTAACCTAATTTAAAGCTACATCACTATATGTGAGAGTGGCAAGAGTTAAAAGGTTTTTGCCTGATTTATAAGCTGAAGATTTTGTGTAACTAAAATTCACATAAAACTAATCTAAATCTTAGACAGTTTTTCTTTAAAAGACATACTAATTAGATCTCTAAAAAAGAACTAAAATGTGGGTTATATTTTCCTTGCAAAATTCTTTATGTCTTGTGAAGAAGTAGCTTATGTTTCAGCATCCACTGAGTTCATAAACACCCCTCAATATTTTCACAGTATGTAGTTGTGTTATGTGTGAAAAGAGGTCCCTTTTCACCCTTAATTGTCTTCTAATGTATGTTTACCATATGGCAAGCTGCTGAGTATAACAAAACAGTGATGCTAATGCTTTTATTTTATAGAAATCTCATAGCAAGTAAATCAATAATGATCTTAAGCTGTTTTTTAAGTAGTGCGCATGTCTCCTGTCCCCCTCTCCAGAAAGATGACCAAAATAACCTGTTGATTAAGTAAAGATAGGTTTATTGCTACTCCAGCAAAGGGAGTGAACTATTGACAGTCTTAGGAGTTTCTTGGAGCAAGTAGGTCAAGGACAGGATATTTATAAGATTTGAGGGGCCCAGTTATATGTGGGTGTTTCAGTGAAAGAGGTTGTATTTGTGAGATGAGAATAGTATTTCAGGAGAGCTAGTTAAATATTCTATTGTTCGGGTGTCTGAATTTTCATGAAGTTTCTGGAACAAACTTATGTGTAAGTTTTTCTTCCTGGGTAAGAATTTCTTGGAAGAGTAAAATAATGTTTATGCAGAGTGTTGGATAGTAGAGTTATGTTAATGCAGACAGTAAGGATTTTAAAGAAATCTAGAGATGAGAAATGGGTTGATCAATTATTATAAATGCTTAAAATTATCACTAGTAATACAGCACTGGTCTTCCTAGAAATACTGCATGTTTGTGATGCTCAGAACTATATAAAATAGTAACTTAAGCAATAACGTGGAAAACTTGAATAATTTATAGTTAAAAGCATAAAAGCAGTACAAAGTAAATATAATGGAAAAGCACAAAATTACTTTACCAAAATGTTTCTTGTAATGATTTTTATCATTTTCTCTTTGCACATTTAAAAAATGTAGTATTTATTTTTTTAAATACAGATCTTTTCTTCAGAAAGTCTTTTCCTAAATTTACTTTTGTCTATGTATTACTCTAGTTTATCACTTTTAGAGGTACACTTTTTTTTCACATTTATTTTACTTAAAATAGCAATGTATCCTACAAGTAATGGTATTTTAAAGTTACTGTCAATTTGGTAGCACATATAATAACCTATTTTCAGCATCAGAATCAGTGATGTTAAGTTTGTTGAAATATTGGTGTGTAGGTACATTTTAGTATTAAATATTTGGTAATTCAATATATAATATTGTGAATAAAATTAGGTTATCAATTAGTGTTTATGAGATGAGTAATTCCAAATGCAAGTTGCTTATTCTAGTTCAAGTAGCATAAAATATATTCACTAAATTAAAAATTATTTTAAGAAGCTATTTTTTTAAATTTATTTATTCATTTAAGTAATCTCTACCCCCAGTGTGGGGATTGAAACTCATGATCCTGAGACCAAGAGTTGCATGCTCTTCCAAAATAGCCAGTCAGGTGCCCCATATTTTAAGAAGTTATTAACACCAATAGTTTTGTTCTAAATATCATATGGTTTCTGGGTTGTAAGTTTTGAGTTTATTAAGTTGGTCCATGATTCTAGAAAAAAAATTCATTATTGGATCCTTATTAGGCTGATCTTGGCTTTAAGCTACATGCTTAAAGAGATTTTTTTTTTTTTTTTGAGAGAGAGAGTGTACGGCAGTGGGTAGGGGGCAGAGGGAGAGGGAGAGAGAAAATCCCAAGCAGGCTCCATGCCCAGCACAGAGCCTGATGCGGGGCTCATTCTCATGACCCTGAGATCATGACCTGAGCTGAAATCAAGAGTCAGTTGCACTGAGCCCCCACGTGCCTCTGTGCTTAAACAGATTTTAGCATTTAAATGCTCACTGTAAATGAGACTACTAAAGCACAACATAGTGTCCTTTTTCTGAGCAATTATTATTTCTAAGTTTTCTACAAGGAAATTATCATTAAGATACTCTATTTTCCAAATTATTTATACTTCAAATTCACTAGGTTTAAGTACTTTATTAGTTTACAGACTTTGTTTAATTGTTTCATTTATCCTGCAATCTAAGAGGAGGCTACTGTAAACCAAAGCATTTAACTGTATCTATTCAAGGAGATATGATCATTAGCTCAATTCTCTTGGGTGTGTGCTCTGCATCAAGCCCAGAGATGATTCTCTCCAATATCCACTTGAAATGGCTTTGACAAATAAGCAAATATCAGTAAAGAAGTTCTAAGAAGTCATTTGTTTGGTTTTCATGAAATGAATAAATTATTTTTTGGCCTCATGCTCAAGTTTACAAATGAGTTTTTATTACCTCCCATCAAATGAAGCCACCTTTATCCTCAATGGAGCTTTGACTATAATTTGTCTATTTTAAAGGTGTATATATAGTACACATTTTCAGTATGTCTGTTCATATATTGTATTTCTCCTCAAAGGTATCTAAATATTGTTATGGTATACTAAACTCAAATAAATAAATAGACATTTAAAAAATGAATAGTAATTTTATAAATATTACATTAAATAATTTGCAAAGCCTTAACTAGTACAAATTTTTTAAAAACTACCCTAATCTAAGTTTAAGCTTTAATTTGTTCTGTTTTTATCCTTAGATTATGATTATAAAACATAAATTTAATGGAGGGTTTAACAAGTATATAACATATAAAAGTTTTATAGAAGTTATTAAAAAAAACCTCATCTGATAACAGAAATACAAAACTACTGGACAAAGAATTATACTAGTGATACAGAAACTGGCAATGATCATAAAAGTGTTGGGACTAGTGATATTTGAATTTTATGGCATTTTATTCAAACTTATCCCCTTAAGATTAAGGGACAATCGCAGCTGTTTCCAAATGGCTTTTGCCACTACAGCCCATTTTCCGTACTACCTTCTGAAACAGTGCTCACTACGCTACTGGCTATTGTAAATGCTTACTAGCACACTGGTGACTCAAACCCTAAATACAAAACCACTTAGGGAAAAATATATAGCAACAAATTACTTTTCCAGCACATATTTCTCCTATTTCCTTGCACTCAATTCTTCTCTTCATTACTCAATGTCCACCTTTCCATTCCCAGATTTGCTGCTTGTCTTATGCACAAACTAATTTACATAAAATCCTGCATTGGCCAGCTGAAATCTATTTTGCCTTTACTTGCCATCATACATGGATTTTTCCATGCATACATGCATTCATTCATCACAGAAATGCTTATTGAGTGCCAACTATGTGTCAGAAACAGTCTAAATGGTTGGGATTTAGGTACATCAAGTGAGCAAAATTGGCAACAATATCTGCATTCGAACTGCTTATATACAGGCTAGAGTACACAGAGAAGAAACAATAGGTATGATAAGTAAATTATAGCGGTCAAGAAGGTGAAAAATTCTATGGATTTTTTTTTAAGGGTGAAAAGTATAAGTAGGGGAAGGAGTGCTAGAGGAGGGAGGATGCAGATTGAAAGTATTAAATTTGGATGTTCAGGGCAGGCCTCATTGAAAATGAGACATTTGAATAAAACACAGAAGAAAAAAAAATGAGGATGTTAGCCACAGGGAGAGCTGGGACTTGGGTAGGGCAAAGACCATGAGGAAGGAGCATGCCTGGAATGTGCAAGAAATGGTATGTAATAAGAAAGAATGAAATCTTGCCATTTGCACTGACGTGGATGGAGCTAGAGAGTTTTATGCTAAGCAAAGTAAGTCAGAGAAAGACAAATACCATATGATTTCACTCATATGTGGAATTTAAGAAATAAAATAGATGAACATGGAGGGGGAGGCAAACCAAGACACAGACTTAACTATAGAGAATACACTGATGTTTATGGGAGGGGGAGTGGGCAGGGGATGGGTTAAATAGTTGATGGGGATTAAGGAGGGCACTTGTCAGTGATGAGCACTGGGTGTTGTATGTTAAGTGATGAATCACTAAATTCTATACCTGAAACTAATATTGCACCGTATGTTAACTAGCTGGAATTTAAATAAAAAACTTGGAAGGAAAAAAAAAAGAAAGGGCATGTAAGCCAGTGAGTCTGGAGTTGAGTTAGTTCATGAGGGCACTAAAAGAGAAGCCTGAGAAGTGGAGTGCAAATCCTATGGGTTAATGAGTGCAAGGGGGCAAATGCACAGATTTGTACAAAGGAGTGAAGTTGTCTGAGTTATATATATAAAGAATCACGCAGGCTTCTGTGTGGTTCTTTGGGGAAAGGGAGGCAGGTGAAACAGGAAATGTATGAGAAGCTAGGAAGTTGACATAATCAAGAAGTCCCCTCCCCCTAAAAGAAGAGAGATAGTTGGACAGGATGGGGAAGACGAACAGTTGCTGTACTCTATATATTTTGACAATAAAGCCAACATTTCTTCTATGAAATCTTCCAAAATTCTATAGACATGGTTATTTTACTTGCTTCATATTGTGTAATAAAATATAACCTAAGTGTTATTTTTCTATATATTTTTGTCACAATGTTTGACTGTGTCTTATAAAGAAGGACAAGAAATATCTAATGACTTGGTGAATACGTCTGAATTAGCTGTTGGCTTTTTGAAGAAAATATAACTACAGAATATCTTTAAAACAACTGAAATAAATACAATGAAAAGTAAAATCACTAAGTAGTCCTATGGCTAATTAGATTCTTCTAAGGAAAATTACATTCTTCCCTATAATCTATCAAGGAAATCAAACCACATTAGATATTTCCACTTGTAAAATATTTGTTTTCACATATGGGGGACAAATACACTTTTCTTTAGCTTGACCTCTGAAATATTATGTGCATAGCTGGTAATCTCCGTTGGTTGGCAAGTATTGTATCTATACAACCACACGTGTGTTTTAACTCCCTGGTTGCTTAAATTTAGTCTGAACACTGTCAACAGTGCCATTAACATCAACCAATCAACCATCAACAGCAACCAATAATGGGTCAAAAGCTAAGAACTTTGAGATAGGCATGGGAGATCTGGATATGATCTTAATGTGAACACAAGCTATGGACATATCTATATAATATAAAAAGGATGAAAATATGCAGTCCTTCTAGAATATCCTTCCTGGAATAGGTTAGAAAACTTCTTTTTATATATTGCCAATGAATGAAATGAAAGCATCAAGGGCTGAACCTTCCCCTCCTCAGAAACAGCAGCATCACTGGTAAGAATAAACCTTAAAAAAATACCATAATTTGGAGTGACAAGGCCTAACAGTGTACAACATTGTCACCAATTTCTTAGCAGTGAATTAACAACATATTAAAGTAGTAAGCTACTAATAGTTCCTTGTAAGCAACAAGTATAATCTATGTATAGCTGAGGTTTATTCCTGAGGAATGGGATGATAGCCTAAGAAGGAATCTGGGAAACATTGCAGCTTGTGGATACCCTGAATTTGGGGGGGGGGGGGGCAGAGATCAGTTTACTGAAAAGTAGCTCAAGGAAAACATATCCCTCCTCTCTAATTCTGTCTGTGCAGTTGGCTCTTGAGTGGTTGAACTGCTAATGTCAATAATATGACCACTCCTCATCCCCTCATTTATAATCTGAGAAGAGAATTGCAGTAGAACTATGACTGGCAGTATAGGTCACGTCAAACCACAATTATCCAGACTTAACTTATTTCCTAATGTAAGGGTTGTTTATCTTTGAATATCACATGGGAGACATCAAAAGTTCTTCCCAAACCAGTTCCTTTTGGTAGACTGTTCTGAATGGAAAATCACGCATTTACCTCTTTCTGGCAATTTTTGTGATCTCAGTTCTGAATTTCCTGTGAATAGATGCTTGAGAATTAATACACATGCATACCCACACATCTTATTCTTACACATAACATGTACTAATACACAGAAAGTTTGGCTTCCAGCCTGAAATATTCTCATGTGTGTTACTTTACAATTTAGATGATGGATGGTGCTTCAGTGATAACTTACTTTTTGAATTAGCAGTCACAATATGAGGTAAAATTAGTACATCCCACTACAAACATCACTCTTGATGGCTTACTTCAAGAGTATTTTTAGGAGAACCTGGACCCTTGTCACTCTCTTTAGAGCTTCCTTCTTGCTGCAAGATGTACACAATCAGATTGAAAAAATTTACCCAAAATCCAATTATAGGGCTCTATTCTTATGCAGCTACTACTTTAAAAATATCTGCCTTTCTCTTAAAGTTATCACAGTATTGTATTATAAAAGTAAATGAGAAAAAATCTGATTAACTTGCCTTCGTGGTTGACAAAATATGTTTTACAACCATAGAACCTCTTCTTAAATGCAGGAAAAGCTATTCCTTTAAACCCCAATGTACTCAATGACTCAGCATACAGGAAGAAGGAGATCTAAGCCAGAGAGAATTAAAATAACTAGAACAAATATTTAAAAATGCAATTTGAGCAAAAAGGCCTTAACGTTTCCTCAGTTTGACTAAACTTTAAACAGGCTTCTTCCTGACTCTAGGCCCCTGACCTAGAGCATTTACTTTAGAAAACGTATAATTGTAAATTCTTTCTCTGCCCTTTTGAGATGTAAATCTTTAAAACATCTTCTTGATGGTTTTATAAGCCAGGAATGCTTTTCTCAATGACCTGGGAGTCACCCCTTTAAGATGTAATCATCAAGGGAGATAGCACCCTATTTCCCAGTTTTGTTGGGAGGGGAGGAGCTTAAGTTCCTCAAGCACCTTGCTCCAAGCTGTAAAACTACCTGCTGTCAGGAAGATTGGAGAAAGTTTACTTTTCCTTTGAGTAAAGCCACCTAACAAATACAGGTGTTCTTCCATCCTTCCACCCCATGCCAGCTCTTAAATAACACTCCAGTGCTTACTTTCAGCTGAGTGGAGCTCAGATTGAGTTCTGGTCTTTCTTCCCTATGGCAGTAGCCTTGAAGAAAGTCCCTCTTGTCTATTTCACTTTGTCCAATGTAATTTTTACTTTGACAAATGCAAGAATATTTTCCTGAAATCAAATGAGATGAATTTCATATGAAAAGATAGTACTCCAGGAAAAACTGCTGACATATTTTAGTATAACTTTGGATTTAAAAGACAAAAAAATAATAATAATACTTTGGGCAGCCAAATATATGATCAAACTATTTCATTAGAAAAATTAAATCATGCCATAGTAGAACTTATTTACTGCATTGAGGTAGAGTTCAGTATTGGTCCAATTCTTCGTCTATCCCTGTATCCAGATTCTTTGTCATATTATTTTGCAATTTCTAAAGATAAAATAGTAGAATATATGTCCTCAACAGTTGAATTTGGGTAAGCCACATGTCTTACTTTCACCAAAGGAATGTTACTGGTGTGATGTGATTAAAAGTTTTGACAGTGTTCCTTTGATGGCACTTACTTGTTCACGCACTTGCACCATCACCATGAGAAGGATATGCTTGGCTAAAGCCTAGTCTCCCCTGGGATGGAAGGACACTCCTGGGAAGATAGAGACATGTGGAATAGAGCTACCCTATCCAAGCCCAGCCTAGATCAGGTGACCTGAACCAGCCCTTAGGTATGAAAATTACTTCAACCAAAATCATCAGAGCTGCCTGGCTGAGCTCAGAGTAGATCGGTGGACTATCAGTTGATCAACAAAAGCTTAAAAAATGATAATTTAAATGTGGCATGCCACTGAGATTTTGCAGTGATTTGTTATGACGCAAAAGAGGATCCAATAACATTTAATGACCAAAATTAGTGGAGTGACATCTACAACATTCTCATGAGAATGAAGAAATTTATATCCAGGCAGTTTGTCATTTACATGCAATAACGACAGACAAATCATTTGAACATGCAATAACACAGGGGACATTGTTAACATGAGCCCTTCTAAGGAAAGACAAGGGAATACCTCCAACCATTCAAGTGAAATTGTGGAAATTTAGCAAAAGAAATGGCACTGAACATTTAATATATTTAATTAAGGATTCTTGGTTCTAAAACCATGATGGGATAAGGATGAAAGAATGGAATACATACATCACACACAGTAACAATGTAGAAATAATACATCTAAAAGAAGTGGGAGGGGCGCCTGGGTGGCTCAGTCGTTAAGCATCTGCCTTCGGCTCGGGTCATGATCCTAGGGTCCTGGGATCGAGCCCCACATCGGGCTCCCTGCCCCGCGGGAGGCCTGCTTCTCCCTCTCCCACTCCCCCTGCTTGTGTTCCTTCTCTCGCTGTGTCTCTCTCTGTCAAATAAATAAATAAAATCTTTAAAAAAAATAAAAGAAGTGGGAGGGGACAAGGAAAATATGTAGGAAAAAATAAGAATGCTTAATGCATGTCTTATCTATAATAACTGTGACTCGGGGCTGACAAAACAAGTAGAAGAAATCTAAGCTTATTCCAGAATATGAAAGTAAATTCTGAGAAAGATAATACCAGTCACAAAAATTAGGAATCTTGTTCTTAAAACAAGAATCTGATCCTATAAGTAAAAAAGAAGGAAGTCAATGTATTATATAAAATCCTAAGTCTAAAGTTACGTGAGCCATCTCTTTTGCCCTGTCTGACAACCTCCGAGCCTGTATTTTACTCTAGCCATTGTGGGGACAACAGTGGTCGTTTTAGGCAGCTGTAACCAGATGGGGCCTTTCCTCAGCTTTGTAACTATTTTTTCTTTCTGTTTCTCTGAGGTCTATGGCCGTATTGTGACTTTTGTTAAACTAACATTTGTTAAGTATAGCCTTAGGGTGTTGATAGTGAGTCAAGGTTCAACAACAGACTGCAAGGGAGTGAAGTAGAGAAGCTTATTACTCACAGGTCCTGAAGGAGGTACACGTCATGCCTCAGGGAGCCGCAAAGAGAGGTCAAGGCAGGGTGCAGACAGGTAGCAGCAGGACCTGGGGCACATGCCTTTAGTAGGGTTGAGTGCTCTGGGGTTCCCAGGCTAAGGGAAGATTGGTAATTCAAACCAAAAAGAATGGTTTTGTAAGCTCAGTGGGGGCCTTATCGAAGGGGCACACAAGGGGAGGGAGTTGGGAGGCACGAGAGACTATTTATTACCAAGTGTGCTGGGGAAGTCACATCAGGAACTTATAATTACTTGTGATTCTGCCACCTGTTATCTAGGACATGTTATCAAGGGCATATGGGAGAGGCTAGTGTCAATTCAAAGTCCCTGAGGCCTCTTGGCCACATAAAATGGATGCCAACACAGCAATGTTATGGAGTAGTTTAGCTAAACTCTCAATAGATTGGGACTCCTGACAAAGTCACAGGACCCTCTCCCAGAAAACCTGGAAGTGTTCAGGGGTTAATGGTTAACACACCAGGAATCTGCTCCTTGACCAACAGGCTGAGTGCTATTAACTCTATGTCAGAACATGCCAATGGAATTGGGCATCACTGCCCACAGCTGTGTGCACTCTTCCCTTCATTTCTCATTTCTCTCTCTCCAGCCCCTCACCTTGTTCTCTGAGATCACTTCCCAAAACAAAACTGCACAGCAAGCCCTTGTCTTGGGTGCTATTTTCTGATGGAAACCAAGGTTTAGAAAAATCAGAAGATGAGGCCTTGGGTGGTTCAGTCTGTTAAGCATCTAACTCTTGATTTTGGCTCAGGTCATGATCTCAGGGTCATGAGATCAAGCCTCATGATGGGCTCTGCATACTGGGCATGGAGACTGTTTAAGATTCTCTCTCTCCCTCTGCCCCTCCCTGCTTGCTCTCTCTCTCTAAAAAAAAATAAAAATAAAAATAAAAATAAAAAAATAAAAGGTAAGTACTAAAACAAATTGTCAAACTTTCAAAAAATTTAAAGAGCTACAGTAAAAAAATATGAAAATGTCACTGACTATATGGGAAAAAAATTACAGTTACTGTTGATACTACTGTGGTTTGTTGCCTACTTTCATAACTGAAGGAAATGCTAAATTTAAGTTCCAAGTTAAGAAACACTAAAGATATCATATTATCCCCATCCCATTTTATGGACCCTGCTGAATTGCATCAGTGGACCCATAAGTTAGGAACTTCTGTTATAATGACTGATTTTCATGGTAAACTCACTCATGACTTTAAACTTTATCCTATTAAAGAACTAACATTATTCACTCCAAGACAATTTCTTAAAGGTAGGTACATTTTTAAAGGATTCTGGTTGGTCTTTTAAATGTCATTGATCACATGTACAATGTGCATATATGTATTTTCTTAATTATATGCAACTTTAAAACTTCTACAGGGCAGGTTTTGTCCGTTATTTACAGAAGAGGAAAAAATAGCAAGTAAATTCAACTCTTGCCCAGAGTGACTTGACTAATAAGTGCAGGAAGCTGACGTAGACCCAGGTTAGCAGAAGGATTCCTTGCCATGATGGGATACAGTAGGCTCTGGAGGCTTCCTATCTGGTATGGTATCTCAGGTAATTCACTTAACCACATACACTCTTAGAACCTTATTTGCAAATTGAAGAGGATATAACCCTTTCACAAGATGTTTATCAGAGTGTTTTTATTTATGAAAGATTTTCTGTGCAAGTATACTGAGGGCATAGAGGGGGAAGAAAAAACATGGCCACTGTTTTAAAAAACTTATTTTATTGGTGAGATGAGAAACCTTTACATGAAGCAAATGGAGGACTGGGATTTATATAACAACTGAATGGGAAAGATGTGAATATCTCATCAAATAGCTAGTCACAGTCAAGTGTAGACAATGGAAATGGCCCTACCTTCCCCAAAAGAATTACAGTAGCCTAAAGAAAGTCCTTGCTGGAGAAAGTTAGATACCCCTCCTTCCAAATAAGGAGTGGAACAGGAAAAAGAATCTGATTGTTGCATGCTGAATTCTCCCAAATTCACTAATCAGAAAAGCTGTTCCTTCCCTGAAATAGATGCCATGAATGGAGCACTCTCCACCTGGAAGGAAAACATAGGGGTGGGGAATACGTGCATCATGTATTAAAAGATGAAAATTTTTATGTCACTTTACATTTGTAAGAATCAGGTCAGCCCTACAAAAATGACATAAAACATACTGATAATATATTAATTAGCAGAGTGAAACAGTAGATGAGACTGAAGGAAAAGAATTGGTAGAACATGAGTATCATAAACCAAGATCAAAGTAAAACCCAAGTTCAATCTAATCACGGTCCACGGGCAGAAGAGGAAGACAGAAGGAATTAAAATGAAGAAAGAAGCAAATTTATAAAAAAGAAAGAAATCTTGCCATTTACAACATCGTGGATGGAGCTAGAGCATATTACACTAAGTGAAATAAGTCAGAGAAAGACAAACACCATATGATTTCACTCATATGTGGAATTTAAGAAACAAAACAGATGAACATAGGGGAAAGAAAGAGAGAGAGAGAGGCAAACCATAAAACAGACTCTTAACTAGAGAGAACAAACAGGTTTGCTGGAGGGGAGGTTGGTCGGGGGTGGGCTAAATAGGTGATGGGGATTAAGGAGGACACTTGTTGTGATGAACACCGGCTGTTGTATGTAAGTGATGAGTCACTACATTCTACTCCTGAAACCAATCTTACACTGTATGTTAACTAAATGGAATTTAAATACTAACTTGAAAAAGAAAAAAAAAAGGCAAATTTGACATGTGAACTGTTAGTGTGACTGTGAGTTCCTAAATGAAGGCAAAATAAATGTCCTAATGAAATAGTGATTTCATTGTAGTCTGAGTTGGTGGGTGATTTTAGCATGCATGAGGAATTAGAAGACATAGAATCTAGGCGATGCAGTTGGTGGTCTAGAAATTCAGACAGGAGACTACAATTGTCACAAACCCTGACTCAGAGTTTAAAACACAAGAGCCAGATGAGATGAACAGCAAAGCTGAGGTGATTCAGAGTCAGCAAAGTAGTAAGGCTCCTTTCCAAGAGCTAGAATTTGAACCAGACTTTTGTGAAGCTGTTTTGTGTAAGGATTAAATTGGTATCCTTCGTAAGATAGGGTGAGTAGAAGAAAACAAGCAGCTCTGACACTAAATAACACTACATTTATATTTTAAAATCAAAGAACCTCAGGTTTGGAGTGTCTTTAAAGGGCATATTCAATTTCTGCATTATGCAGGACTGACTCCAGGTTAAAAGAAGATCATTGTGAATTGAAGTCCGGAGGAAGGCAAGAAATGACTTTTTAAAAAATAAAAACCTTTGACTACATTAAAATAGCTTTTGAGTTATTTTTAAATCCTGCCTTAGGCAAAGAATTTCCAACATCAATAAATATAAAGGACTCAGGTTACCATCTAACATTTTTATCAATAGAATATGCTAGATAAATTTCCTTTTGATAAAAAGTTAAGATATTTTCTTAGATATGCTTCTTTCTTCATAGAGTATAACTTACTAATCTCTTAAATACCACAACATTCCCATCAACCCAGGCCATTTTAAAAAACGAATTACATCAGCTGCTCTCTGTAAAAGGGGCAGTTTGCTCAAATTTGTGTGTGTGTGTGTGTGTGTGTATAGGGAAAGTAAAATGAACAAGCTTCATATATATTTATACAATCAATTTTCTTTAAAGTGGAGGATTATGAAGGAAATGAATGCCTAGTCATATAATATCTTTTTTTGTTCTATATTTAGAACACTAAACAAAGATATAATAGCATTACAGTGGTTAATTGTAATTATTTGATATTTTCATACACATATTATTCAAAAGTGGAGTATAAAGGAAACCTGAAATGTCTTGGGTTATTATATTATTTCTTATAATAAAAAAGGCTGGACATGCCAGAAAGACCAAGCACTTGATTAAAGGGTTGGCACTTTCAGCCCCATCCCTCAAACTGAGGAGGGTAGTGGGACTGAAGATTAAGTTCAATGATGTGGTTAATGATTTCATCAATCATTCCTACTTAATGAAACCCAAATAAAATCTCTGTACACTGAAGCTCAGTGGAGGTTCTGGGTTGCTGAACACATTGATGTCCTGGGAGGATGGCATGCCTGGATTCTACAAGCAGAGAAGATGGAAGCTCTGCACCCCCTTCCTCCCATGAGACCTTGCCTTATTGATCTCTTCCATGTGGCTGTTCCTGGGTTGTAATCATTATAATACAATTGTAAGAATAATTAAGTATAGCACTTTCAGTGAGTCCTATGAGTTTAGTGAGTCCTATGAGTCCTATAATTTTGCTAGCAAATTATATAAGCTGAAGGGGGGCGGGGCGTGTCATGAGAATCCTAGAATTTGCAGCCCAATTGGAGAAAAGTGGAAGTAACCTGGTAAACCCAGCTGTGGCTCGAGTCTGAAGTAAGAGCAGTCTTGTTAGAGACCTCATCCTTTAACTTGCAGGATCAGACACTAATTCTAGGTATTTAGTGTCACAATTGAATTGGATTGCAGGACATCCAGTTGCTGCCAAAGAATTGGTGTCAGAATACATCCACAAATATTAAATAATAAACTAATTTTTATTTTTTGCAAACAAATATATCTTTGTGGGCATGCCAGCATTTAATTAGTTTGTTATGAAAATAAAATTGCATATAAAGAAATTAACCTTGTACTTGGCGTATCATAAGAATGCAGCAAATGTTACTACGGGGAGACATGAAGCTCTCAAGTTATTTGTTCAAGTGACTTTAATTTTACTCTTTAATAAAGAAAGCTGAATCATATCCATGTTTCCATTTGCTGTAGTATTCATAACCATCATGTGAGAAAGATTGCTATGTTTTATAAATGTGATAATTAGCTTCCAAAACAGTCCCAAATGATCCTCACTTTTTTATATTCACTTTCTTACATAGTTCCCTTCCATATCAAATCAAGGCTTTTTTTTTCATGAAAATATTTTTATTTAATGGCTTTTTATTTAGCAGCACGATCTTGAGAAAGAAAATCCGGTCGTTAAGTGAGGAATGGGCAGATAATCCTGCCTGCTTATCTATCTACATGTGTGGACCTGATATGCCCAGGATCCCCAGACATCCACACAGAGACCAGATATGCAACTTTAGTCACTACATCCAGACAGATGTGACCCCAGCTGAACGGCAACCTTTTACTGATAACAAAGCAGCAATCAATGTCGGAGGATTTGAGCACGAAGGGTAGGTCTGTCTCCATGCTGGTGCACGTGTGCTTGTGTGTGTGTGTGTGTGTGTGTGTGCGTGTACCGGAGAGAATGATCTATGAAGCTGAGAGGGCCAACTCCACAGAGACAGGAGTTGGGAGACAGCAGAGCCTCAGAGAGACCATGTGCTGGAGAAAAGTCGTCAGAGGCTACATTGAGCTCAACTCCCAGGAACAGCAGGTGCTTTAAAGGCTCAGGCAGCACCTGGGGACTGTGCCATTGCTGTGGTGGGCTTTCACAGGGGGCTGTTGTAGCCATGGGCACATTTTCAGCTGGGTCCAGGTGTCCATCCAGGCCCTGGGGACAGGGTGAGGATGCTCCTGTCCTGTCCCACAGAGACCTCACTGACCCATGCACTGGCCAGGTATAGCCAAAGGTGGCCTGGAAACCCAGGAAAGTGGCCAAGGAAGCAAAGCCCAGCTCCAGGACAGAGAAGAGCAGCCCAGCACCAAGATAGTCTTCCAGGGCATCTGCTGGGGGCAGCCAGATCTGCCAGAGAGGTGCACATCCTGAGACCAGCACACAGCAAACTGACAGGTCCAGCCTGTGCAGTTTGCCGTGATGACCAGCGTGGCTGCCTCTGCAATGAAGAGCGGCATTCTGCCAGCCAGCGGGAAACAGTAAGTGGTAGGGATGCGGCAGAAAGGGTAAGGTGTGGCTTGTGAAGCATTATAGCTTCTGTCTTTGTCTCTTGGATTACTCACTCTGGGGAAAAGCAACTTCTAGATCATGAACACATTGAATACATTTAAACATTCTATGGAGAGGACCAGGAGGGAGGAACTGAGTCCTCATGCCAGGAACCTGTAGCAACTCAACAGTCATATGAGCAAACCCGTCACCTTAAAGGCAGATTCTCCAGTCTCAGTCAATCTTCAGATGATGGCAGCTTGAGCCAATACCTTGACTGCAGTCATAAAAAGTCATGGGCCAGACCATCCATTTAAGCCAATTACCATTTGGGGTAATGTATTAGAGAACAATTCATAACTAACACAGATTGTGGTATCAAAAACAACATGGTTCCACTTAAAAAAAAGTAGAACTGAAATTAGAAATGTGGAAGTGGTTTAGGACCAGTCTGTAGCTAGAAGAGGAGCTGGAAAGACCCTGAGGGGAGTGTTCACCAGAGTTTAGAGGATAATGCTGGCAGAAGCCTAATGAAATTGAAGTATTGATAGAGCTAAAAGAAAGGGAGGACAATTTTGGCAGAAAATTTTAGAGTCAAGGGGATTCTTGTGATGTAGAGGCAGCAATACTGTTGTTGAAATCAACATAAAAAGTAGAAGATATAATTAATGAACAGGGTGATCAAGTTAGGGAGATTTCTAGGCAGTGTGGTAGGTGCACACCAGCTTCTTCTTGCTGCTTAGATTAAAATGAGAGAAGAATGATAACCTTAAGGAAAAAAAAAATTGAACATAAAGGAGCTAGAACATGCTTAGTTTGAGAATTTCAGGTTCTCCCGATAGCAAGTCTAATATTAAGAAACAGTTCTCAAAGTTAAGAGGAAACTGAGTGTGACAGTTTCTAACTATTTTGAGTTTTAGACTAAAAGAAGAAAAAAGAGTAAATGAAGGCAAAGTGATATTTGCAGAAATTCTTCATAGGTCCGAGGAAAGTCCAAAGACCTCACACGAAAGAGTATAAAAAGGTCTCAACAGGAGAAAAAAGAAACACTAGTTTAAGAGGCAGAAAAAAATGCTAATGGCTTCCATGCATTGTTTTACACGTAGAGCTTTATATCAGAATTGCCTAGGGAATTGTAGATATACTGCTTTAGAGGATGCACTGAAAATCAGATACATTAGATTCTTTGAGGGTTAAGCCTAAACATATTTAAAGTCCCTTCCGGATGATTCTAAAAATTCAAACTTGAAAATAACTGTTTTAGAGACAAACTGTATATCTTATAAAAATCAAGAATTATACTTCATCAATCATCTATCTAAAATACTGGATGAAAGAAGATAATTATTAAATAAGCCAAAAATTGGGGGAAAAAACAACTTTGAACATAAGTTTCCACAATAAATCTTATTTTTAACTGAATATATGCATATTTTCATGTGCACAAGACTCAAATACATCATCACTAGAAACATGCTCTGAAAAAATTGAGAACTACTTTAGCTGAAGTAAAACTAATCTAGGAGGAAACAATTATATGGAAAACAAGACCAAAAAAGACTTTATTTAGATTTACTTTTTTTCTAAATTGACAAAATGCATATTCAAATTTAAGACAAATTTCAGATTGGGATTTTTTAAAAATATTTTATTTATTTATTTGAGACAGAGAGCATGAGCGTGGGGAAGGACTGGACACGGAGCTTAGTTTGAGTGGGGCTCAATCCCAGGACCCTGGGATCATGACTTGAGCCAAAGGGAGACACTTAACTGAGTCACCCAGGTGCCCCTCAGATTGGGTTTTAAAAAATGTTCAGCAATGTGTTGTCTTAAAGTAACACATCAAAACGAAAGTAAATAGAAAATTTAAGCTTAAAGGGAAATAAATAAGCAGAAAGCAAATGTGGAGCAGATACCCCAACTGGGCAATTTCATATAGGATTAAATATAATTTAAGACTAAGAATAACCATAAAAGATTAAAAGCAAATAGCTAAAAGAATAATTTACTAAGAATATATTGCATTTCTGATAGTCTTAATATCTATATGTCAAAATTTGCCAGAAATACAGAAAGAAAGAAATCATTCTAAAATTACGGTTTTGTATCTTGAGAACTAATAGATGTACCTGATTAGAATAATCAAGGTATTAAAAGTTTGATTAGAAAATAAATTAATGAAGAACAGTTCTCCTAACAGAGACTTACTATATACAATTGCCTTAGACACATAGCATATAAACGTTGACATTAAAAATAAAAACATTATGTGGCTCAGTCATTTGAGAGACTCTTGGTTTTAGCTCAGGTCATGATCTCATGGGTTATGAGATTGAGCCCCCTCTGGCTCTGAGCTCAGCAAGTAGTCTGCTTGAGATTCTCTTCCTCTGCCCCTCACCCCATTCACGCTCTCTCTCTCTCTCTCTCTCTCAAATAAATAAATAAATAAAATCTTAAAAAAAATAAATAAAACATTGTATAAAAAACAAAGGCTCAGTAAGTCTCACAGAATGATTGTAACCAATGATAACAAAAGAAATTAAGCTTATAAACAGAAACATAATAGATTATAAAATATGTTAATGTGTAAATACGTTAATCATATTTTTAAATAACTCATGGCTTTAAAGCAAAATATATTAAAAGCAATAAATTCCAAATTTATAGGCTAAATCCAAAGTGACCACTGAAGGATGCTGAGAGGGAGACAGAGAGACAAATACAAATTGATTTTAATACTTTAATCAAAAAAATTGAAAATAAAGGCAGTAATAGTTCATGTAAGGAAAACTAGAAAGGATTAAAATTGTAAATCCAAATAAATAAGGCGAAATAAAACAATAAATATAAAACAGAATAATTTAAAAAATGAAAAATTCCTTACTAAAACAGTTTTTTCCTTTTAAAATCTAATAAATCTTTGACAAGGCTGATAATTACAAACAAAAGGAAATAATTATGTATCAGAGTTGTTTTTTGTCTGTGGGTTTTTTTTTGTTGTTTTTGCAAGGATCAGAAATTAACAATGGATGAATCACATGTAAAAAACATATTAAACAATAATGGGAGAGTTCATAGAATTTACTTCAAACTCAAAAGAACAAGGCCTGGAAATGGATGGGATAAAGGAGATGCCCACACACATATTAAGGATACTGTTGCTGTCAACATTAAATCTGGATAGCTCAAATTTGCAGCCCTGTGGTCAGCCTGATCTAGCCAAAACTGCCCAAGCCCTAACACTTCTGACTCTGCAATCTGGGGAATTAATCTGCTGTCTTTACTTCTTTGCCTTTGTGGCTCCTTATTCAAAACCTACAGTTAGTACTTTTGATTAGTGAGTCTTCATTTGGTCATGTTCTCATGCATGACAGGCAAGCTTGACTGAAAAAGAAGTATCTGGAATTTTCATTTTCGACAGAAAATGCAGGAGGTTCTGCCCCCCTTTTTATCAACTTTTCCCCCTAAATCTTATGTGTAACCTTCATTATCTAACAGAAAGTATGTTTCCCAAAGAAATCAATTCAAAATCTCCTCGGTTACTGCGTCTAAAAACAAGTCTTGGATTTTTAGCTACAGTAAAATCCTTTTCCCATTCTGGGATGATTTAATCTGGATTATCAGCAAACCATAGTCATGTGATATTGTGATTTATAATAAGAAATATATATTTGGTCTTTGTCTTTTTTCCAACACAGAGCTCCTAAAATCCTTGGAATTTCTGAAATTTCTGGGAAAGATAAAGGTATCTTTTGTTATGTTAATGGAGGCTTTTCAGATTGGAGGCTACCTGCCAGGAGAACCAAACAGGGGGATTAGAAGCTTGGAACTTTCAGTTCCATGCCTCTGGAGGGACAGGGATGTTGAGTCAATCAATCAGCAATGGCCAATGATTTAATCAATCACATCTATGTAATGAAGTAGGAAAAAAAAAAACCCACCACCAACAAAAAACGAAAAGGACAGGGTTCAGAGAGCTTCCAGATTGGCAAACATGTGGAAATTTGGAAACTGATGCACCTGGGGAAGGAATGGAAGCTCTGCCCCTTTCCCCCATACCTCCTCCCATGCATCTCTTTTATGTGGCTGCTCCTGTGTGACACACTTTTATAATAAACCGGTAATCTAGGGGTGCCTGGGTGGCTCAGTCATTAAGCGTCTGCCTTCGGCTCAGGTCATGATTCCAGGTCCTGGGATCGAGCCCCGCATCGGGCTCCCTGCTCCGCGGGGAGCCTGCTTCTCCCTCTCCCACTCCCCCTGCTTGTGTTCCCTCTCTCGCTGTGTCTCTCTCTCTGTCAAATAAATAAATAAAATCTTTAAAAAATAAAAATAAATAAACAATAAATAAACCGGTAATCTAGTATGTAAAATGTTTCTCTTAGTTCCACGAGCTCATCTAGCAAATTAATTGAATCCAAGGAAGAGGTCATTAAGCCTTCAATATATAGCTGGTTGCTCAGGAGCCCAGGTGACAATGTGAGCGGTTGACTAGCATCTGAGGGGATTTGGGGTTGGGGGAGGGCATTCATGTGGTATTGAGCACATAACCTGTGGAATCTGATGCTATTTCTCTGTAGATAGTCTTAAAATTGTAGGACACCCAGCTAGGGTTGGAGAGTTACTTGTTGGATGTGTGGGGAATCCCCCTTTTCCCCAACCCCCCCTTATTGGAATTGGGTGCACAATTGAAAGCCAAAACTGGCAATTTATACACCCCAAAAATATTTTATATAATTCTGTGTATAAAAGCAAAAGGAAAAAAAAGTAAAATTTATTTTAAATATATAAATATATTTTTATTTCACACTTTGGAAGGAAATCTAGTCAGATATCACTGTCTTTGTTTTTATATATTTGTCAAGAGACTCTACTAATTGGTGGCATTAATAATTATTCTCTTTTATCGTCTCTCAGAGCCACTCATGCGTGTAGCCCTAATGCTGCCACATAGCTATACCTCTTCACATCTGGAGTGTGCGAGCGTATTTACAGAATTCTCTGTAAATCAGGCTTGAATCTTTTTTCTTCCTCCTCGAATAGCTACTCATAGAGGGAACGCCCCATGTGACTACAGATAAAATGCTGGAAAAGCAGCAGCATCTTAGCAGATGTAAACATGCCAGTAGTTAAGCCCAATGTTTGTGCACCTTCCTTTGGCCTGATCCTTTGTAATGATGGAATCTGTGTGTCCTACTTTGTGGCTTGATGATAAGAAAGCCCTAGCTTAAAATGAAAACTTGGATTATGTGGTCACCTGAGTTCCCATAATCAGATTTTTGCTTTTTAACTAGAACCAGAAACAAGAGCATTCCTTAAAAGCAGAGCCACAAATTGTCAAAGAGGGCAAGATTTTACTCAAAACCAAAATCCAAATGGATTTTAACTAGGAATGTTCTAAGTAAGGATCCTTGCTTTTAAAGATTTAAAATCTTTACTGCTGGCACTAGTATTTGTAATCCCCAGTCTGTCCCTCGCTGCCCCCACTCCCAGAATAGGATAAGCTTTTGGTTTAAACTTTGGTAGAGATGGAGTTTTGGATTCTTCTTGGCTCTTCACTTAATAATAGCCCTTACTCTAATGACTGGAGTTGCTCAATATATTTTTACTTTCTTAATCCCACTACCTTTCAAATAGCTCCCTTTTTCTGCTCTTTACAACAAAATTTCTTGCAAGAGTTGTCTGCATTCACCATTCCTGATAACATTTTCTTCCATTTTCTCTTGAACTCACTTTAAGGGAAAAAAAATTAAAAGGTAAATTTCAGGATTGGGAAATAATTACAGACAAGCATCTCAAAAATTGTATCACATTTCTCAGATATTAAAATCTGATATTCAATGAATTTTATCAATTGCAAAGTTTGATTCATACATGCAAGTAGATACACATACATATCTCCTGCATATTTCCCATAAGGGGGTTTATTGTAATCATTTTGTTGTGGTCAGCTTTGCTTTTAGTAGGGCAAATTAATAAGGTCTACAAAACAAAACTTACAAAGTAAACAAGAAAAGTGACAACTCTTAACAAGCATTTACTAGTAGCCAGGCTCTGTGTTAAACACATCAATATAATTGTAAAAATAACTGAGACAGTAAATGTGTTATTTACACTTAGATTTTAAAATGAGAAAATTGAAGTTTTAAAAAGGTTAAGAAACTTTCCACAGATCACCCATTTGGGAGATGGTGGAGCCAGCCAAGTTTTCAATCCAAAAAAATTACCTTCAGAACCTCCAAAACTAGTCACAGTATTATGTTGCCTCCCATAAATCAAGTCAGCATAGTTACAGATACTGTGAACCAACCTGGAAAACCTTTGCGAACAGAGAGCCCTGAGCATTTAACAAAGTGAAAAGGGAGCATTTCCAATTGAATGAGTGACATCAACTATTTTCACGGTTCATTTGATAATACATCCTAACTGATTTAATTATCTCCTCCCTGATCATTTATTTTTTCCATCATGTTTTCACTAGAAGAGAATATATGTGATCTTGGATGAATAAACCATTTTGTCAATAGGATGTACCAAAGACAAAAGATTTAGTTGTTCTAGAAGTAGTGAATTTATTAGGATGTTCACTTTTATCCAAGCTTGTCTTCAGTTAAATACATGCAAAATTGGGTCCACAGATACTCTTTGTAATCATTTCATTTGTGAGTTAGTGAATCTATCAAAAACATTTATGCATGCAATGTTCAGTGTTCAATATTATGCATTCACTTAATTGTTTTATTTCACCCAATTTGTCATGATCTCATAAGAAGTAGAAGACATTAGCCTCTATTCTATTTAGAAGAATTAGAAATGTTAATATATAATTATAATGTAGTGTGATGAGCATCATAAAAGAATAAACAAAATTAAATGAGTAGCTAAATATACCTGCTGGAGAATAGAATGTAGGCCAGTAATCTTTTCTCAAATAAATTGGCATCTTACCTATCAGTTCTCCCATTACCTCCCACTTGGTCAGGAATTCAACTGATAAAAATAAATATAGGGGGCGCCTGGGTGGCTCAGTCGGTTGGGCGACTGCCTTCGCTCAGGTCATGATCCTGGAGTCCCGGGATCGAGCCCCGCGTCGGGCTCCCTGCTGGGCAGGGGGTCTGCTTCTCCCTCTGCCCTCTTCCCTCTCGTGCTGTCTTTCATTCTCTCTTCTCAAATAAATAAATAAAATCTTTATTAAAAAAATAAATAAATAAATATAGGAAATGTTCCAGAACCATTGGGCAAATAAGAGTTTAAAAAGATTGCATTTGTTATTAGTCCTGACTTATTTTCTCTGACTCATTTATGAAGCTTCAGCAAGATAAGTTACACTTAATTCTGTTCATGAAATTCAGGTGGAAAAATGGACAGAAAAAAAAAGTGTTCATTTTGAGTGTCTGGATGATTTTATTAAGATAAGCATCTTATCCGTTTTGGTGGACAACTTGGAAAAATATATGAATTTTTAAGTCTGAAGGGAAAAGGCATTTTAAGAGGTAGGTAATTTTGGTTTCTTTATAGAATGAGATAATCAAGATACTGTTTTTTTTGCTGTTGTTGAAGCTAAATAGTGATTTGGTAGAAGCCAAGTGAAGTAATTAGTGTACGTTCTCTTTAAACTAATAAAGTTATAGGATAATGGTCTTTTTGTGAAAGAAGTCCCCTGAGTGATATCTAAAAGCATTTGAGTGAAAATATGTACTACATAATTTATCTATTTATGCTAATTTATTCCAACATATATCAAATATAGAGGTTGTTTCTGATTAGTTTGCATTATAATTATCTTTGATTTGTATAGACGTTAGAAGATTTTACAGGGGCGCCTGGGTGGCTCAGTCGTTAAGCGTCTGCCTTCGGCTCAGGTCATGATCTCAGGATCCTGGGATCGAGCCCCGCATCAGGCTCCCTGCTCTGCGGGAAGCCTGCTTCTCCCTCTCTCACTCCCCCTGCTTGTGTTCCCTCTATTGCTGTGTCTCTCTCTGTCAAATAAATAAAAAATCTTTAAAAAAAAAAAAAAAGAAGATTTTACAGATAAGTTTCTGATTAAACACACTGATATATATGGAAAGAAATTGCAGTTTACTTTCATGCAGTTTAAAAAAGTATAATAATACTTATAAAAATATTACTAAATGATAATTGAATAAAACTTATTTGAGGATATATATATTACACTCTTACCATGAAATATTATCTTTTTAAAATATGATGGACTAATGGTTTAAAGAATAAATCAATATTGGTTTTACTTGATAATTTTGATCAATAGCAACAATAAAATATCTTTTTCCTTTTATTGGCCATTTGTTGTTCTTTCAAGAATTTATATATTTTATGAATTATTTTGTTGGGGTAACAGAGGGGTATTTAATTAATCATATCTCCTGAGGTCATTAATGATACTTTTTTAGTATTTGTTATAAATATTTTGATACACTTTAGCATTTTACCACTTCTACCATTTTAACTATCTATATGATGCTTAATCTAGAGATGTTTTTACTTTACATAGTTCACCCATCAGTTTTTAGTTTGGAGTATTTTTTAACCCTTAAAAAAGTAATTTCTTATTCTACAGTCTGTTAAATTTTCGCTAATAGTATCATTTCTACTTTCAAAATTTAATTTTTTATTTTATATTTTATACTAAATATTTTTCTTATTTTTTTAAAGATTTTATTTATTTATTTGAGAGAGAGAGAGTGAGAGAGAGACAGCATGAAAGGGGGGGAGGGTCAGAGGGAGAAGCAGACTCCCCACTGAGCGGGAAGTCCCACATGGGGCTCCATCCTGGAACTCCAGGATCATGACCTGAGCAGAAGGCAGAGGCTCAACCCTGAGCCACCCAGGGGCCCCGTATTTTATATTAAATATTTAATTGATGGTAATTTGTGACTAGCATAGTGAGGACACCAACGTAAGGGTTTTCAAGAACTATCTTTAATTTTAATACCTTACAAATATTTCCTCTCTTTTCTCCAATCCACTCTCCCTACATTAGTTCTTTCTGATATCATTTCTCATTGTTAACTTGCTAACTGCTCTCTTGCAGCTCTGTTTGCACACGTGTTCATTTTTCACACTGTCAAAAGTATCAACTTCTAAAATAAGCATACCAGATCATTGAAGTCCTCAGCAAAAATGCAACACCACCATTGGTTCTCCATCAGCTAAAGAATCAGTATTTGAAAGTGCAAATCCCTTAACGTGGAAGATAAGGTCCTTCACAATCTGACCTCTAGATTACTTTTCTAGAGATTATTATTTAATTTTTGTACCTTGTATAACAATAGTGACATATATAATATCACTCTTAAATATGCAATGCCATCTCATGTTTTTGGACATCGTCTTTCCTCTGCTTAAAATGTCTACTTTTTCCCAAGTATAGCTTATTCTTCTGCTTAAAAAAGGCTACTCACCTTTCAGACCCAATACCATATCACTTCTTTTGTTAAAAACAAAGAGCACCAATGCTATTTTTCTAAATCCCTAAATAGTGCCTAATCCCATTTTAAGATATCAACTAAAATATCTCTGGCCTCTATTAAGTTGACACATTTTTTCTTCTTGAATGTAGATACTGGCTAAGTTAACTGATTTTGTAGAAAAAAAAATGATATTAGCCTATATTTAAAACCTGTTTCTCAGAAACAAGGATTGCAATTTCTCATGAAAATTCTCTACCTCAAGAACGTACTTAGGCCCATGTCCCCACACAATTTCTCTTTATAAGTTGATAGGTAGACAACATCTTCATATGTTTATTTTCTTCGTAATGTTTTATTTGCCTGGATATTCTGAAAAAACTGCAAAATCAACAGGCGCAAAACTGAATTCAGTCATTTTAAATCTCCAACTACTCTTCTTTTTTGTATTTGACCTCATGGATGACAAAATCATTTACTATTAGACACCCAATCTTGAAGCCTTGAAAGTTAGTTCTATTTGACCCATTTTCCCTCCCACCACAGTTAATCACCAAATCTTGACATTTTCTCCAGCAGTATCCTCCTAATTGGTTGTCCTGATTTCAGTCCTACACTGTTACATAATTTTTCTCTAAGTAAACCAGAATTGCTTTTCTAAATGACTTACATGACAAATTCTTGTTAATCCTGCAGTGATTCTCACACCAGGTCCTTCCCATCTGGATGTTCCCTGTGCTCAGCACACCTGTCCTATCAGAGGAGTTTGCAAGGGGCACTGGAGGTATATTTAGTTATCAGAAAGTGCAGTGCAGGAGTGTAATTGGATAAGACAAACATTTTAGGAAGATCAAGAACTAGCATGGACTGTGGGGACCTCTGAAAAAATTTGGCTATTAAAAAGACAAAACTCATGGTAAGCAATCATCTAAAAGTCTTCTCTCATTGATATATTGGTGAAGATTTAGAATCACATTGCCAGCTAGTTGCCAAAGCTACAATTACATATCTTTGATCAAAGAAATGCTTTCTCTCTTAAGGTCTGGATCCAAATTAATTTTTGTTTAGTGATGTTACCATCTCTTGCCAAATATGGCATGATTTAAATTTTTATTAGGTTGCTAAATTTTATTTAGGTTGCTAAAATGATACAATAGTTTGTGTGGTGGATTTTTAAAATCTATAACTCAATATATTCTATGTAACACAGCTGTTGTTAGAATACATTTTTAAATGCTAATAATTTTTTTCCTTTTATTTTCTTACATTGTATTTTATTTGTGCCATTTAGCCATATTCATAGGCCAATCACAGATAACATTAAGTTAAATTTGAAGTCTCCACAGGAAAAGCATTTTAAAGTGCTATTTGGGGGAATTACTTCAAATACCCTTTGTTTCTTTCTCTAGTTCTTTTATGTTTAAAAATATGATAATAGCTAATGGATGAAAATTGTAGCTTAGTTTATGATTCCCAGCAACTCACTGTGACCTCCTTCATCTCTCTTTGATCCTTAAGAATGGCAAATCTAGTTTAATTAAACTCGTTTCATTTGTTTGACTTAACCTTTCTTCTTTGGTATATAGATCTTGTTTATATACTTAAATATATTCTTCAATTTGGACTCAAGATAAAGCTTGCAGTGTTGCATTTTTCTTGTAATTATGAATTCATGCAATTAAAAAATCTGTGTTATAAACATTATTACTTGAAAACTTTCCTCTAGGCTCGTGTGAGGGTTTGTATTTGCTTTTCCCTTTAGATTTAATGGATTATTGTCCAGGAAACCACAAGCTTAGAAAAAAAAAATACCAAGCCAAAGTTCAGGGTTTATGATGAACTGTTTTTGTTTTTGTTTTTTTCTTTTTCCAAACTATCCTATTTTGCTGTGAAGATGTATCCATACGAAGCAAAGCTGCCTTGTCAATGAGAAAATCCTTAATGCGCTGACCTTTGGCTTGTGGAGGGACCAAACTGAAAGCCAACAAGTTACTTTTAATTAGTTAAGATGTCATTTCAAAAAAAGTGAAACAAAGTTGTAATTCTGGTAGATGTTTTCTTCAATCAGGATTTGGGAAAAGCTGGAAGGAGCTAATGCTGTCAAGCTTTAATGACTTCTGGAGCCTGAGTGACAACACATTTCATTCTAAGTAGGTCAAGGTTAGTCTGTCACTCCATAGCAGCACAAATATACGCTACAATCCCTAGAACATATATCAGAATGAAATCAGAAAAGCTAAGGAGAAAGGATTAATGTTATAAATTCATTTCTGTTTCCCCATCAACAATTTATAAAATTGGCAGAAGTAGTGTTGTAAGCTGAAAAATATAAAGCAAAATAATAAGATATTCACAATTTATATATTTCTCTAAATGCTATTTAAACAAATCATTAAATTGACAAACTCAGATAATGTACATATTATTTTAGTTTCTCAACTGTGGAAGACAGCTTAATAAGGTTATAGGTTATCGGTAAATTTTATTATTTTGTCAATGAATATATTTATTAAGGAAGAAAGTTTAAAACTGTGGGATTTCAAATTGATTAAAAAACAGCTACTTTGTTTTTATTATATAGTAATTTTATTGCCATAGTAGTTTTCATGGCTGTGGAATTCGCTACCCACTTTTTTGTCCCGACTAAATTTCTCCTTGACTGAAGACAAGGAAGGTAATAATTAAATTTGTCTTTATCTGGCTGTTCCTCAAAACTACCTCTCAAGCTCATTCTTGTTCAGCTTTGTTTTCTCTTAAGTATTTTTTAGCAACTACAGGAAAATAATATCTACTAACAAAAATAAACAGTTGTAATAAACTGTATATATACATAAAAATACACATACACACATTATACACACCTATATATAACAGTCCAAGAAAACCAAAATAGAAATAAAGGTAAATCCACATGGATTCCATTCAGTTTTTGACTTTATACGTGCAGTGACATTGCTTTATTTTTGGCTTCTTCTTGTGGCTTTTTTAATTAAAAAAAAAAGTAAATGTAATTTATAGTCTCTCAGGAAAACACAAAGATGTTGAAAGAAAAGTAATGATCCACAGTCAAACCACTGTAAATATTTTGTTGTATTTCTGTCTAGTATTTCTCATACACTTCCACTAGAACCTGAAAAGTCCTTTGGTGTCAATTTGCCCACAGCTGGGTGGCAATCTTACAGGTAAGTTCAGCTTTCTGTAACACGTCAGAGAATTGAGTTTGTTTTATTTGGGTTTGAGGTGTACTATAATCCAAACAGTATTAAGAAACGAAATAATTCAAATTGCATTGGTTTTAGATGTGTGCTAATAAATAGTGTATTCCCACTGATTTTATTTCTAGCTTTAGGCCAACACCATCTGTGCTTAATTCATAGGTACCCAGTGCATTATTTGGGTACATTATTAAAGAAATGCTTATCCCAAATAAAATATTTAGATGTCTCTTAAGAGAATCGAAACTTCTGGCCATTCCTTTGCCAGTAGGAGGTTTACTTTCAATCCTAACTACAAGAGCTCAGTTACTCCTAAGCTTCATCATCATAAACATAGTTTATGTGAGCTCAGTTGGTCCTAAGCTTCATCATCATAAACATGTCTAATTTATCTTATTAAAAAAATTGTTACTTTATGTCAACAAAGATTAGTGACCTACAGTTGAATGTAACATGCTCTTTTTTATTTTATTGCAAAATAATCTGGCATAATAATAATAAATAATCTGTTTGACACACAATGTCAGTCTAGTTTCAGGTGTACAACATAATAACTTTTGGTTGCTCTCTTTACAGACAAACTGCCACTGATTTGTTTAAAGCACCGATGTGCCCTGAGCAGTTTTAAGTGCTTCATAAATATTGATTAATCTTTCTAAAATACCGTGGTAATTATTATTATATTCATGAAATATGAATATATACATATACGACAAAAATGGAAATAATGTGTTATGTTTATCGGTCACTTTTCCATCCTTTCTCACTTTGGAATTGACTCTTTATATAATCCCAGGACCACCCAAACATTAATACTGACTATTAGAGAGAAAGAGAGGGAACCATAGGAGCTTTTTTTTATACTTAATAGCAAAAAGAAATGAAAGGAAAAATACATGGAGACACTGGCTTTTGAGATTTTATCTAAGACTGTTCACCAGCTTTTTATATAAAGTCAAATCCAGTCTTCATTTATCTGATGTTCGCTATTGGAACAAATTTTTATTTCTTGTTTCATAAAACTGTTCATTTTTGTTGTAGGATATTTTAAAATTTCAAATCATATTTTATCCAGGTTATTAACTATAGAGGTGCCAAATATTGTATTTATATTAATAATTATCTAGAAAATAATGTAATTGTAACATGTCCCTATAATTCTTAAACATTCTTTGTTTCCCAAAAATTATTAGTAAAAAGCACAAGTAGACTTGATTTGCAGTCCATTCAAATCACTCTTCTGTGATTTTTGTTTCCTTTGGATAAGACATGGAGATGACTCCATTTTGCATTTTATGAAAACTACCTGATTATCAAAAATAGGAAAATCAATTCTAAAAATGGAATTTATGTACAATTTTTTCCAACATTTTCTTTATTTCAAAGTTCAAAATAAATCTCCAAACTAAAAACTGATTAATTTCACATTATTCTTACACTATGTAGGCTTATGACCTTTAACTTTTAAAATAACTTAGTGGCTTATAAAATTACTTAATGTAAGATTTCTATTAAAGTTCTGGAATTGGGCCACCTAGCTGAAAGTAGTGCCAGAGCTCAGAATTTTATAGGCATAGAAAAGGCACTCAATAGATTTTTAAAAATATTTTATACAAACTTCCTTTAGGCAAGTGAACATAGCTATCTAATCTCTCCCTTTCTTGCTGATGCTAAAAAGCTCTGTTCCCAGACCAGAATTTTTTAAAGACTCAGAAGTTCTTCTTTTTTTTGGCTTTATTCTACAGTCTTCAAAAGTCTGTTGACTACTAATTTAGGTAGCCTTCATATAGCTATACATTTCCCTTATCTTTTGGTTAATCTTTATCACATTACATCAGTAAATTTCATTTTAATAAAAATAATCCCCTTTTCTAAGATAAATTTATAACAAATGAAGAAATAAAATTATTAGCCAAGAACATCATTTATTTTATAAAACCATTTTTATTTAAATATTAATTGATAAGCATTTGTTATGCTTGAAAAAATAGTTTTTTCTTTTTTTTTAAGATTTATTTACTTATTTGACAGAGAGATAGAGAACAAGCAGGGGGAGTGGGAGAAGTAGAAGCAGGCTCTCTGCTGAGCCCATAGCCTGACATGGAGCCCCATCCCAGGACCCTGGGATCATGACCTGAATTATCCAAGCTCTGTCTCTTATGAATAAATAAAATCTTTAAAAAAAAAAAAAAAGAATCTATAGATATTCAAACTGACATGTGGAAGACTATTGGTTCATTTGTCTTCTTTTTTTTTTTTTTGAGTATAATTCAACAAGGTTTATTTATAAAGAGATTATTTACGAAAATGTGAGCTGGAGGGAAAGGACCCAGAAGGGATGGTGCAGGGTTAGTAACAGAGGAGGTGTCCAAATAGAAGAGTGATGAAGCAAGGCAAAGCTGACTTCTGCTCTCTCACCACGTAGGAATCATGTGCTGGCCTGCAGCAAAGGAGTAAACCTTACTCTTTTTCCACCATATGATCTCCTATAGGAGCTCTTCGTTGACCAAACACAGACCACAAGGCACAAGAGTACACATTAGCTTCCCCAACACAGAGCAGAGTGGAGAAGATCATGGACTAGATCTGGACAATCAAATGGAAGTGGTTTGGCACAGATGGCTTCTTCAGATCATCAATTAAAATGTTCAGTAATGCAGGGCCAGGAATGATATTCTTTGGCACAACCACTAAAAACCATTCCAGCTACACATTGATCTATTAAATGGAAAGAGGCCATCAATATAAGACATATTAAACAAGAAAATTTCTCTTCATTCTTAACACATCAATGCCCCCTTCTCGTACTATTTTCAAAGCTATTTTTACTTGATTTCCTGTATAATGCATTGAGTAAAAAAGACATAGTTCTGATTTCTCTTTCCTGAACTAAATTATGTAGGGTAATATTAGCTATTATTAACTGAGCTTGGATAATTTAAACATCTCAGGGCTAGTAAGGAGTTGTCCCAGTTTGTTTGTTTCCAGAGACTATACTCATAACTACTACACTCACTACTAGAAAATATAGTTATGTATGATCTATAGATATATAGAACATTTATGCTGATATATATAATATATGTGATATATGATACATAGAAACTACGTGCTGAATATGTTCTCCTCATCTTGGTGTTTGTTCCATTTTTGCAAGAGGAAATGAGACCTTTACTTCATTTTCCTAAGGTGAAAACCCCTGCCCCACCTTTTCGAGAACAACTAGAATCTACAACCTCTTCAAAATGCACACAATACACTCATCCAAAATATAAAATAATAATCTCATTTATGGCTGAATACTGGCAAACCTGATGTCACAATTAAAGTCTGTCTCTAACAAAGCTGCAACTCTTCATTAGCTATGATAGTCTAGAATTTGACATCCATGAGCGGATTGATATTCTTTGGAGGGAAGACCCACTCTATAGTTTACCTTCAGATCAAGGTAACAGTCCTCATGGTTAAAATAAACCAACGATCATTGAACCAAGCATAATAAGGTGGAGAACACAATCAAAGATAAGCGAATAGCTTCTTAGTTTTTCTGTTCTATTTGACGCTATTGATGATTAAATTTTAATTATATTTTGTTGTCCTGTAATTGATGAGACTTAGTCATTTCAGGCCAAGCCAGAGAGAGTCTAAAATCATCCTAACATTACAGCTACATGATGTGGCTGTGTGTGTGAATGTGTATTAGCTTCTGGTGCTATGGCCTCTGGGGTGCGGTGATGTATACAAACAAAAGGTAATCAAGAAACCTATGTTTTCATAACTTTCATATGTTGAAAAAATAGAATCCCTGAATTTTGTAGCATATTGTAGATTCATTCACTTAGTTTCACAAATGATGGACAACACCCCCAACACATACACATACATACATACACACACATACACAAACACATATGCTGTATTATTTCCCAGAAAAGGAATTTAAGCATATACTCTCATATATGCTTACTAGAATACTGGAATAGAAACATACTAGATAGATATTGAAGTCAGCAAATAAAATGTCTATGAATTGATATACAAAGTCTTACCAACTATCCACCAGACTTTTATTAGTTTTGGACACATATATTCAGTGCATAAATGCCATAGAACCTCAGCAATTTGGAAGATTCATCAAAATAAATGTAACAGCAATTATTTCATTTAGCCTTAAAAATATAGGGCTATGAAGTTTAATAATGATTTTATATTGTTAAAAAACCCACATCTTTTTTGAAACATAACAACAGTAGATATTAATTGCCTTAGGCACTTCAAAAACATATTTTCCCACACGCTATTTTATTTTATTATCATCCCATATAGTTCAGTTTATTAAGTAACACTTCTTAAATTATAAAGAATCAAAATTCCTTCGGTTCATACAGCTCTCATCATAAAAACCTGACTGTAACCCTCAAAGTGGATTAGCCTCTGAATGCAAGGAATGCCCTATTTATATTTAAACTTAATGAACTGTCTTCTTTGCTAGGTAACCAATCCAAAGACTTGATATGCTGTAGCAGTAATCAGGATCTTCTCATCCCCAGGGAAATGGATTTTGCCATCGTGATGGTTAATTTTATGTGTCAACTTGGCTAGACTACGGTGCCCTTTTTTTGTTTTTGGTCAAACACCACTCTAGATATTGCTCTGAAGGTATTTTTAAAATGTGATTAATATTTAAATCAGTAGACTTTAGGTAAAGCAGATTACCTTCCAAAATGTGGGTGGGTTGAGGGTCTTAAAAGAAAAGACTAAGGTCCCTGGAGGAAGAAGGAATTTTGCCTCCAGAGCATCAAATTTCCCCTGGGTCTTCAGCCTATCAGCTTCCCTGGGGATTTTGGACCTGCCAGCCCACACAATCACATGAGCCAATTCCTTAAGATAAATCTTTCTCCTCATGTGTATATAGTTCCGTTTTCTTTGGAGGACCGGGACTAATACGATCTTTATATTACTAAAATACTAAAAACCTACTTGGGTACTCAGATTCAGAAAATAGGGGTTGATACTGCCAGTGGGACCTTTAGGAAATGTTTTCACATGATGGCCTAAATGACAGGTGAGCACATTTTTTGGTGCTGCCAGGCTGCATTCTGGCAAAAAAAAAAAAAAAATTATGTGAAGACCTTTAATTTCTCTGAGCCTTAATTATTCCAAGTGTAAAATAACTGAGTTGATATGCTAAAAATGAAATAAAGGGCAATAATCAAAACTCTTGTTTTCCCACAAAACGATCAACAAAATAAAATTATTTTACAATATTTTGTTTGGAAAATGCAAATTTTAAATTAACAGACACATAAATAATTTATAATTTTTACCATATATTAACATAAAAAACAATCTTTATAATTCTCTTTTTGTTTGGTCAATATGGTATCATAAAACTTTTTGTATCAGGGATGTGACAGAATAAGAAGTAATAGTTTAGATATTGAAATACGAAAAGAAAAAATACAATTAAGGTACATATATGTTTTTCACAAAAACTAGCAGTGATGGAAACAACTAAAAGTTACATTACTGATTTTAATGAAACATGCATATTTATTTGGCTTTTTAGGCACTGTTTTGCATGTCATTTTGGCTACTAAGTTAGCCCTTGCTATAACTATAATACAGAAGTTTTACAGTGTTATATTCTTCAATAAAATGAATGGATAAATCAGATCTTTATGATCCTTTAGTTCTGAAGTCAAATGTATTTCAGTTTTTGACAAAAATATGAAGGCTGGGGTTTTCCTTTCTAAAAAATATATATTCCTCTTTCCACTTTAATCTTGCTGCTTGAAAGGCAGAGTTGTACAATCATTTCAAGAAGGATTCGGTAAATCGGGGCACCTGGGTGGCTCAGTTGGTTAAGTGTCCGACTCTTGGTTTCGGCTCAGGTCATGATCTCAGAGTCATGAGTTACAGCCCTGCATAGGGCTCTGTGCTCAGCACAGAGTCTGCTTGAGATTCTCTTCCTCTACCCCTTCTCCTCACCCCTGCGCTCACGCTCTCTCTCTCTCAAATAAATAATATTTAAAAAAAAAAATGAAAGTACGGGGGCGCCTGGGTGGCTCAGTCGTTAAGCGTCTGCCTTCGGCTCAGGTCATGATCCCAGGCTCCTGGGATCGAGTCCCCACATGGGGCTCCTTGCTCCGTGGGAATCCTGCTTCTCCCGCTCTCCCTGCTTGTGTTCCCTCTCTCGCTATGTCTCTGTCAAATAAATAAATAAAACCTTTTAAAAAAAGAGAAAGGATTCAGTAAATCAATGACTGAATTTTTCTTTTATAGAGTGGTAACAAACAAATTTTTATAAAACATTAAGATTAAGTCCCCAAATGTTTCTCTGGAGCATTTAATTTTCTCATTTTAATGTTGTGCAGTCATTTATTTTGAGCTGTGAATGACAATGAGAGATGGCTTGTCACAATCGGTTGTCTATTGCATCTGAAATATGAAATAAAATTAAGTAAGAAGATTGTACTTAATGAAATTTTCAGGAAAAGCAAGATAGGTTTCATTAGTTGTTTCCCAGTTGAATTTTTTGTGTGAAGTACTCTAGTTCATAGATTCTTGTGGTTTGGGGAATAAACAAAATTAAAAAACAACAAATGGACTTTCTAATTCTCTTTAACACCATGGTAAGTTAAGCCTCTCTATTGATTCTTGTCTACTTCTATATTACTTTTTAAATTTTTGTTTAATTTCTATTTTGTTAATTATATTAGATTTTGAGCCTGGTCCACTGTTAGTTCAAATTCTCCATATAATAACATTCTAAGCTTTATGTTCAGATATTTTATAGGCAATACTGATAGACTCAGCTGATAACACAAATAATTGGCTTCATGGTACATTTTTAAAGATATGCTTTCATATAGGCTGTCATCAACCATTAAATCCTTTAGAATTTGCATGACTCAATTTTCATGTAGTCCTTAACTCCAAGTTTTTCATGGATAGTCTTGACGAAAATTAAATACCATGTTTTTAGCATTCCCTATGCAGCAGGCATTAGCCACAATAATTTTTTTTCTCAAAGAAACTATCATTTTACATTTTTTTCCTTCATAATGCTTTCAAGGGTTTCGCATTATTATTTTTTATCAAGACCATATGTCTAGAGTTGTAACATTTAATTTTTCATGTCTGTAAATTTTGGAAGTATTTGGCCACTGTCATCTTCAAACCCTCTTTTTTTTTCAAAATTATACTATGTTTTAAGCTTCACCTACATTTCTTACAAATAACAATCTTGCTCAGAAAGTTAGAATTATTTCAAGAACTCAAGGGCTCCTGTTTCTATCTCTTTTCAAATCTGCCGCCCAGTGAGATATGCCATTGGAATAGGAACTCAGAATGAACATTCCCTTTAGCTTGCTTGTGTAGTCCCTATAGCCCAGGCTCCTCATCTGCCCCTAACAGTTCATCATTAAAAAATTGACAATATTGAGGGGCGCCTGGGTGGCTCAGTTGGTTAAGTGACTGCCTTCAGCTCAGGTCATGATCTCAGGGTCCTGGGATCGAGCCCCACATCGGGCTCCCTGCTTAGCGGGAAGCCTGCTTCTCCCTTTCCCGCTCCCCCTGCTTGTGTTCCCTCTCTCGCTGTCTCTCTCTGTGTCAAATAAATAAATAAAATCTTTAAAAAAAAATTGACAATATTGAAAAATAGACACAATACCAACATTTAACTTTGGAAATTTGATTTTCATTATTTTTACGTGTTAAACAAAGACCTCCTGATTTCTCTCACACCCTTTAATCAACCTCTCTATATTAATTTTTTACATGTTTACTTCATATGGCAAGTCATAGGAGTCAAGTGCCTTTTGAGGGCAGAAACAATGACTCATTCACCTTCATCATGAGCACAGTAGGAGAAAAACATAGTTGCTCTCACCTTATTGTCTACTTATATTATTGACTCTATCATCCAAATAAGCTGAAGTTAATAGCTTTCCTCTTTAAAAAAGTCTAAAATAAAATGTCATAAATTATAAAATTCAAACTCTTTAACACTAACATTAAATTACCTGCCAGAATCAGCAGCCTAATAGCTTTATTTTTCTTCAAGTAATTTTATGGTTGTTACCATTTTTGAAAGTCAGTGACAGTCTTTTTATATATAGTTTTAATGGTTACCTATTATTTCTCTTGGAATTACATACAAGCATTTTTAAAATTCAGAACATTTGATAACATCCACACGGCAACATAAATTGACCCAAATATTTTCCTTCTTTTCTATATTATTGCAATTATTTGTACTTGCATAGTAAGATGTATTATTTTAGAAATCTTAACTGGCTCATTTAAAAGAAAGCAGCAAATTTTAAGTGGATTAATAATATTAGTGTTTGTGGACAAGATATATTTAACTTTTGTATATTAAGTTTCTTTGATATATTTATTCAGTTTATAAAAATAAATTTATTGGCTTAGTTGAATATATGTGATGTTAAAAATACTGTGAAGTATTAATGAGTGATATCTGCCATCTTTTTATTGATCTTGACATTAAGTGCTTACCACTGAAGGCTTCTATTGATGTAAGAGTCATGTAAGCATGGCTTTTGTTTCATTATTTGATTTTGAGATATACTTTATTAAGAAGGTAAATTAGATATATAAAATATTTTGGAAACTTTATAATAACATATATATAAATATAAAACTTATACTAAAGCTCATTTACTGGTTATTATTACTACATAGCTTTCAGCTCACTTATGCGGTAATATTTACATTTTTATTAAAAGTTTTGTCAAAAAATTAATAATAATTTTGTCACATTTCAAAAAAACCAAAATATATTCCAAAACAAAGAGTTTAGTGCCAATATATTTAATCAACTTGAGAGGTGCCCACCATTACTTCACTAATTTTATCCTACTGCATACAGTCAGAGGAATCCATTGACACAAAGGATATTGAGGTTGTTATGAGGACAAAATAGTTTTTTTTCATTCTAGATGATTCATGGTTTAAAATTTTTTAGTGTTAGATCTTGAAGCACATAGTTACAGTTCATTGGGAGATTTTGTTGCAATTTATGTATACCATTCCTGGTATTTTTGCAAGCATTTTGATTAAGAAAATGGGCAATAGAATAATTAAAATATATTAAAATGTTTTTTCTTTAAATATAACCAAAATTGGAAGCATTCTATATTTCACCTTATAACAGAAACATACAAAAAAGCTAACATCGAAGGGAAATCAATGAGTCTGACATATTAAATTTTAAAGATGTATTTGAAAGCTTACATAGGACATAATGCATAGGACACTTCAATTAATTGAAAAATAATCTGTGAGCATTTGAGGTACATTTTCTCAAGTAAAAAATGTGATATCACAATTTATTAAATCACTTTTTCAATAATGTCAACTATATCATTGGTTTGTTTCATTCCATTCTCTTTCTTTTAAAGAATAAATTTAAGGCAACCCTCTTGGGTCCCCTCCCTTCTCGGGAGCTTTGTACTACTACTTTACTACCACTCAATAAACCTTGCTTTGCTGCCCACCAAAAAAAAAAAAAAAGGAATAAATTTAATAACATGACTAATGCTTATCCTGATGTTTCAGAGTCCTAGACACACCATGCTTTACTCAGTCACACATTTGCTTGCTCATCAAGATTTACATTATGGTTGAAGAGGAAGAAGAAAACATTTTTCTATTTATCACAAGTTGGTGGAAGGCAAGTAAATGTAAGTGGAACTCAGTAACCAAATTTGGAAGAACAGTATAATCAGTTGCATAAGTTGAGAATTGCTGATTCCTTAGAGCAGGAAAGTAGGAGGCAAATTTGGAAAATCAGGCACTGTTGGTAGTGACCCCATATTAAAAAGAAGGAAAACGTATTGGAAGTGATTTCTCTTTTGGGAGCCTTAGAATAAAAACAATGGTTTGTATATACCATTTGTCTAAAGCAAGTGCTCTATTAGAAACATTTTAGTATTAAGCTAATAAAATTAATTTGGATAAAATGATTCTACAGATCCAAAGATCATTTATGTTTAAATAATAATAAGCCATATATAACCTGGGCAAGTAAAATGTTTTAATTGAAATAACTAGATCATTGAGGCATCAGCCAGTTTTACTTGTGTCAACCAAATAAATGCAATGATGCTGCCTTTCCTTCTCTATGTGTGTTGTCTATTCATGTGGCTCTGTATGCAGCATGTTTGTATATGTACATGTTAACAGATTAAACAAACAGTGAGTCTCAAACTATCATGAACAAATATCAAATATAACTGGAGAATATTAATAAGGAAACAAAATTCTGGCAAAAAAAATACTTACATTTTCCCTCTAGGCTCAGAAAATCAGTAATGGAACTCAGGGATTTGAACTGTAAACTAATGATCAATGTTTAGATGGTCATTAAAACACATTTTGAGAAACACTGTTTTAAACAGTGAAAATACCCCTGTCTTAATGTGCATTGTAATTAAACAGTGGACTGAAAGCATGGGCATTTTTATTTTTCCAAATGATTTTTATTTATTCTCTGTATATTTTTTGATCACCTTGAATACATTCATGCATTCTTCCTTCCATCCATTTATTCATCATATAGCTATTATTTACCATGTAGTAATTGTACAGTGTTAGATCTGGAGATATGTAAGACAGAGCACAATGCAGATAATATGTTTTAGTTATCTAATGTTTATATAAAAAAAATCCCTTCAAAGCTCAGTGTCTTTAAAGAATCTTTCACAATTTTGTGAGCGATCCAGATACAGCAGGCTAACTTCTGTTTCATGCAGTATCTGCTGGAGATGCAGCCATCTTCCCTAGGGCTTCAGTGGGCTAGTGTAATAACCAGTTCAGGCTGCCATGACAAAATTTCATCGACTGGGTGGCTTAAACAATGGAAATTTATTTTCCATAAGTCTTTGAGGAGGGAAGTCTGTGATTGGGGTACCAGCATGGTCAGGATCCGGTAAGGACTCTCTTCCTGGATTGCAGATAGCCATCTTCGTACTATGTCCTTTTAACAGGACTCTAACCAGTCTTAAGGGTCAACTTGCTTCAAGCTTCTGCACTCCTTGGCTTGCCAACCTGAGTCCCTTGGTCTGTAGCAGAACTAACCTACTTTCCTTGAGATTTGCAGACCACTGGCCTTGAGGAAAGAAGGACCAGACTTTCCCATAAGATAAGGCCTGACTACATTTGGGAAAACAGTTGCTGCTGATGCCAGCAAGTCTGTTCAGGGTCATGACAACATACAACTAATTGCCTGGACACCAACTTCTGCACATAGTACCTCCAACTCCATTTTCCATGCCTTTCTCTTTAAAACTCTCCAGCTTTGGGCACCTGGGTGGCTCAGTTGGTTAAGCTACTGCCTTCGGCTCAGGTTGTGATCCTGGAGTCCCGGGATTGAGTCCCGCATCGGGCTCCCTGCTCAGCGGGCAGTCTGCTTCTCCCTCTGACCCTCCCCCCTCTCATGTGCTCTCTCTCTCTCAAATAAATAAATAAAATCTTTAAAAAAAAAAAAACTCTCCAGCTTTGCCTGGACAGGGAAGATAGTCTTTAGGAAGTTAGTGCACCATCTTCCCAGGTTGCTGGCTTTCTGAATAGAGCAAACTTTCCTTTCCCACCATCACTTGTCTCTCAGGTATGGATTTTTGAGTAGCCAGCAGCCACTCAAAGTTCAGATTGGATTCTCTGGTAACATCTCTCTTCCTTTTCTTATAAGGCCACAGTCCTATCGAATTAGGGCCCCATTCTTATGACCTAATTTAACCTTGATTACCTCCTAAAGACCCTATCATCAGATAGAGCCAGATTGGGGGTTAAGGCTTCAAATACTAATTTGGTGGGGGGGCGGGGACACAATTCAGTTTCACACAGCAGATATGTCCAAGATGGCTTATTTACATATCTGACACATTATTGAGGATAACGGGAAATCTGATCATCTGGAATACTGGGAAGACTGAGCTCTATTTTCCCTCTTCATACAGCATTTCCACCCGGTCTATCCAAGGTAGAAAGGGTAGAAAGTCCTTTACATGTTAGGTCAGAGCTCCCAAAGTAAACAGCAAACCACTATTAGGTCTTCTTAAGGTTTTTGACCACAACTGGCATGGCATCCCTTCCACTTCATTTTATATTTTAAATTGATTCATAGGGCCAGTCAAGTTCAATGTTGTAGAGAAATATACAAGGTCATAAACAATACTAATTGGAGCCATAAAAATCATGTTTTTTAAATATATATTTTACATATTTTTAAACAGACTGTATACAGTTAAATTAATTATAGGGTATCTTTAGTGATTTAAAAAAAAAAGGCATTGTGATGAATAAAGTAAGCAGAGTCTCACTGTGGATGGTTGGATAATGACAACTCTTGGAAGAAATAGTGTTTAAACTAAGACACAAGGATAAGAAGGAACTAATCATATCAAGACCAGGTACAAGATTATTCCAGACAGAAGAATGAGTAAGCACGAGTTTCCTGTGGTGAGAAGTAATTTTTTTCCTATGGTGAGAAGTAATTTTTTGTAAGGCCCTTAACATCCAGTAGTAGACAAGAAAGACTAGCTTCTGAACTCATGGAGTTTAAATCTAGTGGTTGTAAGAGACATTAAACAATTAATTATACAATTAGTGTTTTAATAACATTTACAAGATAGTTAGGTGCTGTTAAAGCTCATATTTAAGTAGTACCTGACTTAGTCTGAGGAATTGTAATCAGCAAGTGATGAGGTACATCAGCTGCAATTTCAAAAGCCTAAGAGTGCTGGATGAAAGAGTGTTCACGAATTCCAAAGATTTTAGGCAATTCATTTGGCAACAAAATTTTATCTGAAATGATGTGAAGCTATTTATATATAGCCTTTATTCATCTCAGTTAGTGTGAATATTTACACATATTACTGGAAAATTACCATTTTGAATATATATATTGACTCAGACTCTGCTGGGAGTGTTACATAAATTAAAATCGAAAAGCTCCTAAATTCAAAAGAAACACATATAACCTTAAGGTTTTCAGATAATGAGATGTAAACTTATATTTGCAGGTTTTCCTGAGAGAGCCATTTAATGATATACTAAAGCTGAACTAGGGCTGAAAAGGGTTCCATATAAGAAACAATGAGGGACACCTGGGGGGGCTCCATGGGTTAAGCATCCACTCTTGGGGCTCAGGTCATGATCTCAGGGTCATGAGATCAAGCCCCATATCTCACTCTGCACTCAGCAAAGAGTCTGCTTGTCCCTCTCCCTCCCCCTGTGCCCCTTCCCCTGCTCAATCTTTAATAAAAGAAATGAAAGAATGGGCAAAATAATCATGTAGAAGAATAATAAAGTTGAAGGATTCACACTTCTCCATTTCAAAATTACAACAAAGATGCAAGCATCAAGACGATATGATATTGGCATAAGATAGAAATATAGATCAATGGGAAGGAATTGAGAGTCCAGAGATACATCATTTATAGTCAATTGCTTTTTGACAAGGATTCTAAGACAATTTAATGAGACTTTTTGACAAATGATGTTGGGACAACTGGATATTAATATGCTAAGGAATGAAGTTGACCCTTCCCCTCTACCATATATGAAAATTAACCCACAATGAAGCATAAACCTAAATATAAAGGCTAAAGCTATAAAATTCTTAGAAGAAAACATAGGAGTAAATATCTGCAACATCAATTAGGCAAGCCTTCTTAGATATGGCACCAACAGCAAAGATAAAAAAGAAAAAAAAGATATATTGAATTTAACCAAATTGAAAACAATTAAGAAACTGAAAAGACAACTTAAAAAATGGGACAGACTATTTGCAAACAGATATGATAGGGGATTCATATCTAGAATACACGAAGACCTCTTACAACTCAATAATAAAAACATAATTTGCCTAATTAAAAAAATTTGCAAAGTATCTAAGTACACATTTCTCCATAGAAGCTATATGAATGGCCAATGAGCACATGAAAAGATGCTCAACGTCATTATCCATTAGGGGAATGCAAATCAAAACCACAATTAGGTAATAATTCATGCCCACTAGAATGGCCATAATCAAAAAGACTAAAAACAACAAGATCTGGCAAGGATATGGAGAGATGGGAAACTCCTTCGTTGCTGTTAGGAAAGTAAAATGGTGCAGCCATTTTGGAAAACAGTTTGACAGCTCCTCAAAAAGTTAAACATAGAATTATCATATGACCTAGAAATTTTGCTCATATATGTATAATGCAAATAATTGAAAACAGATACTCAAACTAGTACATGTATATGTATATTCACATTACTCACAATAGTCAAAAAGAGGAAAAACCTAAATGGCAATCAACAGACGAATAAATAAATTGTGGTATATACATACAATGAAATATTCTTCAGCCATAAAAAGGAATTAAGTATTGATACAAGCTACAATATAAGTGAAACTTCAAAACATTATGCTAAGTGAAAGAAGCCATGTTACAAAAGATTACATGTTGAGTGATTACATTTCTATAAAATGTCCAGAATAGAAAACCCACTGAGATAAAAAGTAGGTTAGTTGTTGCCAAAGGACTGGGAGATGGGAATGGGAAGCGACTGCTAATGAGTATGTATATCTTTTTTGGTAGATAAACTGTTCTAAAATTAGATACTGGTATGGTTGCATAATCCAGTAAAAATAGTAAATACTAAGTTGCCCACTCAAAAGGGTGAGTTTTATAGTATATTAATTATATCTCAATAAAGTTTTTTAAAAAGAAAAAAAGCAACACAGGGAATGAAATTTAAAACTATGTATGTTGGTAATTCTAAATAAATATCTATAAATCATTTTATCAATGACAAAATGGAGACATTTAAAAACGGGTGGAGATTTGTCCTTTTAGCCCATATATGTAGAGTTTGGAAACTGTCATCCCCATTTTGAAACAAGAAAAAGCCCAAAACAAACTGAAAATCAAAGACTTTTCTCAGGTCAACCAGATAACTGCCTTTCAGGAAAATCCACTACTCTGAAATTTGAAGAGACAGGCACATCCAGAGAGACACAGAAATTCAGATCTGCTTACTTGGAGTCAAAATCACCGAACACATAAACTGGTAAGAACATTTAAATGGTAATTTTGACAAATTGCTGGAGATGGAGTGTGGACCAGTGATAGCAAATAACTCCTGGAAATTTCAAGGACACTTCTGAGGATTTTTCTTCAAGGAACCTCACGAAGTGAGGACTTCAGAAAGATCCTCTCCCAGTCCTTACAGGGAAAGGAAAAGCAACCATTGCGAAGCAAATTAAGATTCTTCTCCATAACAAAAGTCAACACTCCAGGGGAATGGACTTCACCAGAACGCCTTTCTGAAACCTTATCCCAGCCGATGGAGAGGAGTTCCTCCCCTGTCCAGGCACTCAGTGTTTTCTATCTCGCTGAAGTGGGCTGGAAACAATATTGTCCACAAGGAGCCAGACTTCAAGGAAATAGACTGGGAGCAGTACAGCCAGTGAAAGGATTAGGAGACCGGAAGGGCAAAGCTATGCTACAAGTGAACCGCATTGCCCTGGGACACAGGCCCATAAAGAGACTTAATCATAAGAGATTATAGAAGGATCCTCCCTTGCCCTCATTCCTTATCACATCTACAAGGTTCCAATCTAATAACAGGGGGTTACAACTGAAAGAGCTATAAGAGAGACTCTCTGAGAGGCAGTACATTTGAGAGCCCCAAAGTCAAAAGAGAGAAACAAGGACACTAGCAGAATTTGGAGCCTCTGGTACCTATAGCTACAGCAAACATTCAACACAGTTCACCACCTACCCGTATTAAAATAAATCCTCACACCAAAGGCCTGTTTGCTTCAGTTTGTCTTAGCCAACACAACAACACATTACCAGGTGTGCCAAAATGCCAGAAGAAACAGTCTGAAGGGACAAAGCAATCCTCAGAACCAGACTCAGATATGACACAGTTGTTGCAATTATTATATGAGGGAATTTAAAATAACTATGATTAGATATTTAGGCCTTTAATGGAAAAAGTAGACAACATAGAGATGGTCAATGTAAGCAGAGAGGTGGAAACTTAAAGAATTAATTGATCTAAAAGTTAACTGTTTTTTTTTTTTTAGAAGAAATAATAGTAACAATGCATTGGGTTACTTGTAGATAAATGAAATAAATTTAAAAATGTCATGAACGGTGGGAGGGAGAAATTCAGAACATTTTTAAAATATCTGCATTATAGGGGCACCTGGGTGGCTCAGTCGTTAAGCATCTGCCTTCGGCTCAGGTCATGATCCCAGGGTCCTGGGATCCAGCCCCGCATCCAGCTCCCTGCTCGGCGGGAAGCCTGCTTCTCCCACTCCCACTCCCCCTGCTTGTGTTCCTGCTCTCCCTATCTCTCTCTGTCAAATAAACAAATAAAATCTTTAAAAAAAAAATCTGCATTATATGTGAAGTGGCAGAGTGATATTTGAGGGTGAATTTAGATTATTAAAAAATGTCTATTGTAAACTCTAGGACAACAACTGAAAAAAATTTAAAAAGTATAAATGAAATATATGTTAAGAAAGAAAATAAAATAGAAACATAAAATGTTCAGTTAAAACTAGAGAAAGCAAAAAAATGGGAGAAAGAAAGAACAAATTCAGTAAATAGAAGACAGTAATAGATTTTATTTCAACTATATCAATAATAATTTTTTAATCTGAATTGAGTGCATGCATTGATTTAAAGACAAAGATTGTCAGAGTAGATTTAAAAAATCAAGACTCAACTATATGTGTCCAGAAGAAATTCGGTTTAAATATAAATATTCGCATTCTCCCTCTCTCTCTTAAAAAAAGAGGGGGTGGGGCGTCTGGGTGGCTCAGTCGTTAAGCGTCTGCCTTCGGCTCAGGTCATGATCCCAGGGTCCTGGGATCGAGCCCCACATCGGGCTCCCTGCTCAGTGGGAAGCCTGCTTCTCCCTCTCCCATTCCCCCTGCTTGTGTTCCTGCTCTCTCTATCTCTCTCTGTCAAATAAATAAATAAAATCTTTAAAAAAAAAAAAAAAGAGGGGGTGGCTCAGTTGGTTAAACAGCTGACTCTTGATTTTGGCTCAGGTCATGATCTCAGGGTTGTGAGATTGAGGCCTGCGTACAGCTCTGCGCTGGGCGTGGAGCCTGTTTAAGATTCTCTCTCTCCCTCTCCCTCTGCCCCTCCCCACCCTGCATAGCTCTCTCTCTAAAAAGAAAAAAAAAATTCAACATAGATTAAAAGCAAAACTATGGCAACAGATAAAACACACTAAAACTAATCAAAAGAAGGCTGGAGTGGCTATGTTGAATTTAGACAAAGCAGAAAAACTATCAGGACAATTAGCAGAGAGAAAGAGGGTTATTAAACAAGCACAAAGGAGGCAATCCCCCAATAAGACATAACAATCCTGCGTATGTACCTGACAAGAGTGTCAAAATACAGGAGGCAAAAACTACTAGACTGGAAAGGAGAAACAGAGAAGTCTGATTGGAGACTTCCACACCCTGGCTAGTACTTCTCAAAACTGCCAGAAGTCATCAAAAACAAGGAGGGTATGAGAAAGTGTCATAATCAAAAGCTGACTAAGTAAACATGATGACTAAATGCAATGTGGTACACTGGATGGGATCCTGGAATAGAAAAAAGACAGATAAAAACTAAAGAAGCTGAAATAGAGTGTGGGCTTTAATTAACAATTCAGTGATACTGGTTTATTATTTGAGACAAATGTACCATACTAAGGTAAGATGTTAACAGTAGGGGAAACTCAATGGGGGAACTCTGTACAACTGTCATAACTCTTCTGTGAATATAAAACTATCCTTTTAAAAAAAGTTTATTAAGAAATAAACTGTGGAGATAAAAATGTAGCATATCTAACTTTGAAAATGGAAAAGAAGATCAGAGTTAAAGAGTTCAGATATTCTTACATTATTAAGAAGGAAGCTAGAAGTAGAGGTGGTAATAAAAAATATACTTTGCCTAATTAAGCATGCTACTTTAATCTTCATATTGGCCTGCTTTTCTACAAATGGAGGAGGAGATATATTGCTAAAGGAAGCAATCTCAGCAGTTGTGTTCTGAACCCACGTGTTCCCAGTTTCTCCCAGGTATCTCTAGTGATCTGAGAGCATTATTGCTACCCTAAACTACTTTCTGTTTTCATGGGAAGACATCATTTCCATTGCTGCTTCCAGTAATAATAAAAGAGCTGGGGTGAGTATTTGGAAATGAATTGCCTAGAAGTTCCTATTGCAATACCAAAGCTCTCAATCTATTGGTTTCGCCTAGAGCCCCTCTCCTCTGGCAACCATCATTTTGAGACACAGAGCACACGGTGCAGTGCTTTTACCTTCTGTGGCAATCCTCTTTCATTCCATTCTGGTATAACTTTGCTTCTTCTATCATATCTCATCTTCTTTCCATTTCATGGATTCCATACAGTTTCTGTTCCCTCAAGAACCGTATTTATTATTTTCAAGTGCTATTCTCTCTCTCTCTCCCCTACATCTATCTACCTAGATACTTATCTTCCATCCATCTATTATATTGTTGACAATTTTCCCATGATTTTTGGCATTTGTTGTGGGAGGTAAAAGTGGGGGGGGGCGGTGGACAGTGTTTGCATGCATCATTTGGAAGCAGCAATACTTTCCACACGGTTATTCACGTTTGAGTCATTCTCTCTGAGTGGTACCTCTGGAGTTCCTGCCCAATTGGGCATTTAGCTTAAATCAATATTTTTATAAAATGCAGCTTAAGTTGCATGAGCTTTAAAAGACAAGAAAACAGGAATTGGCAATTGGGCAATGTTATGTAGTAGGAAGCATTACTAGTGCTCACTAAGTGACCCTGATCACATCACAATTTTGTTTCAGGACTTTTGATTCTTTTTTTTTTTAAGATTTTATTTATTTATTTGACAGAGAGACACAGTGAGATAGGGAACACAAGCAGGGGGAGTGGGAGAGGGAGAAGCAGCCTTCCCGCGGAGCAGGGCGCCCGATGTGGGGCTTGATCCCAGGACCCTGGGATCATGACCTGAGCCGAAGGCAGACGCTTAACATCCGAGCCACCCAGGCGCCCCAGGACTTTTGATCTTTTAACAGTAAATGACTCTAATAACAGATTAGAGTTGGTCATAAGCACAAAAAGGAACCTTATTAAACTATTTACAAAATATATAAACAATAGAAGTGATATACAAATGATATATAAAAGCAAAATGTAATATTTAGAAAGGTTTTTAGATGACACTTATTTTTCTATATCAGTAATGATTAAAAGTGTACATTTGCTTAATAAACTATCAATAAAAATTGGAGTTAAAATACTGTCTCTTCTAAATTAAGGAATTAGGTAAGTCAATTACCCTTCTCTGCTAAATATCTATATTCTCCAGAGCTCCTAAAATGCTCTGAAATAATCAGTAACATGATTTATTTCAAATTAGACACGTTTTTTTTTCTTTTGTTTTTAAAACAAGTGATTTCATATGGTTTATTCTTTATGAGATTACATCACTAGCTGGGAATTTGAATGTTTACTTGTCAAATTGCTTGTTAGGGAATCTCATATTTTTCTTCCATATATATCTGGAAAACCTCACTATTTATAAAAGAGTGTTTATGATACCATAATAAAATGCCAACACAACTATTTCTTACTTGCCATGATATTTCTTTCCTTAAAATAATCCACAGCCTTTATATGTACCTATTTTTATAGGATTCTGATCCAAATCAATCCAAAGTGCCTGGTTACTATTATTAATCTCTAAGAGGTAAAAATTTCTCAATGATTACAAATGGATAAAAGAAGTATTAATTTTTAATACTCTTCCTTAGTTTGAATATTACTGTCATTTCAGTTTTCATACTTGAAGATTGCCAAAATAAATGATTAATTAAAAATATAAATATTTAATATTACATTACAATGCATAAAAATATATGACTAGGTGTGAAAACTCACATTAAATCATATATGATTTTTATCTAAAATGACCCAGTATTAATAAGTGTATTACTTGAATCAATGACATAATAAGGTCAAGGACAAAATTTGATTACAAGATTAAATTCAGGAACTATGTTTCTACATAAAGCCACAGGCAATCCTAACAACAAACTGCAATAGAAAGTGAAGTCATTGATTACATATTCACGTTGATTTTAATAGCAGTCCATTCTCAGAAAAAGGTGTGTCAACATGTCAGTAATGATAGAAAGTGTTGGATATCAATGTAAATGCATCACCTCCGCAACAAACAAACCCTAGCACAATGTCTTCCAAATACTGAGATGGCAAACTTATATCTCCACATTTAAACTTTTATTCCAATTTTTCTGTTCCTACAATCCCAATTCAAAAGATAACTATCTCTTACCTGGACCAACATAATTTATCTCCTAAAATTTGATCTCTTACTTCTATAATGTTTCTTTACACTTTTTCTGAAAAGTCAGTATCTGAAAAGCAGATATTACAACCAAAAATACTTTTGAATCATGCTAGACTCTTCATCAGAAGCTTTTAATAATGGCTTACTGATGAAAGCAGTGGTTCACAGATCTGGTTACACTTTAGAACCACCTGGGAAACTTAAAAACCACAGTAACAAGAAGAAGAAACAAATGAAAACCAATAATGCCTTAGCCCAATCTCATAAATTTTGGTTTATTTGGCCTGTGGTAGAGTTCATGCAAAGTACTTTCTAAAATCTCCCTTGCATGACTTTAATGAGGATACAGGATTAAAAATGCTGGACTTGAGATTCAAGTTCAAAATCCTTAGAAATATAATGTTCTAACTATTTTTACTGTTTAATCGCATATCATATACTACTCATACTCTCAACTACAACAGGCTGCTCACGATCCCAGAGTCTAGTTTACTGTTTTCTTTGGACTACTTGTTCTCTCCAGTTCCTCCACTGCACCCCAAATCCGTCTAAAGGACCAGTTTAAGACTCATCATGATGAAACACGATTGAATCACTTTTATCTGCTTCTTTTAAAAATCATTTATTATTAATTTTATTTACTTGTTTATGTTATATATTTCCTAATTGATTGCAAAATCTATGGTGCTTAGCATAACAGCTCGAGTTCTGTCAGTACTTCATTTTATTTTATGACATTGATTGGGCTTAGCACAAACCTATTGGTCTTACAAAAATCACATTAGCTTGGGTTTTCTTAATTTCTGTCACATACATATATTGCCTTCTCAATATATGCATCATATAAGCAACAAGTGTGGTATCAAAAGGGTTGTTACATGTTTTTAAATGTTGAAAAAATGTTCAACTAATAGTAACTCAATTACACATGGAGTATAAATTTTTAGCATGAAATCATTTCCGATATGACTATATTTTGAATATCAACCTTATATAGAACAACTGCCTTTTAAAAAGGAACACTTAAGACTCCCCTTAGTAGTGCTGGATTATATGGTCAGTTTTTCACCTATTTATATTCCACCAAATCAGTGACTTATGCTTCCAGAGAGGGGAAAAAAGAATAAAATTTTAGAAATGTATTAGAATGAAATATATTTTATATTATTTAGTGTTCTCTGGGCACCTACCAATTTAAAGAAAAGCTTATTCAAGGAAGACATTTGTCTACAACTGTTGGGTAATAGCATTTTATAAATCTCAGTATAAAATCAAACTCATTTTTAAGTAGCTAACATAAAAAGTGAAATACTAACTTTAGCCTGAGGAGTTAATTGAAAGCAATGAAGCAATCCTAAAAATCCCAAATTTTTAATATAAGAGAAGTTAAGTGTCTGCCTTCGGCTCAGGTCATGATCCTGGGGTCCTGGGATCTAGCCCCACAGTGGCTCCCTGCTCGGCAGGGAGTCTGCTGCTTCCTCTCCCTGTGGCCCTGCTCATGCTCTCTCTCTCTCTTTCTCTCTATCTCAAATAAATAAATAAAATTTTTTTTAAAAAGATGATTTAAAGTTCATTAGAGCGTTAAAAAAGGATTGTCAATGCAATAGCTATAATCTCTCAGATATAAATATTTTTGTTCTTTTTTTTGACATTTTTATCAGTGGACTAATTGCGCAAAAAGCTTCTTTCTTGGTCTCCTCTATTGGTATAACTAGCATTATCTAGCAGCTTCTCAGGAAAATACATCAATATAACCTAGGCAGCTAGATACATTTTGAAAACCCAAAGTACCTGAGTCCTTCCACAAATAGAGAAATACCCTTATATTAATACTGTCTGCTTCAAGAAAGTGGAAATTAAAAATGAAAGAATTCCTTTCTGAGTACAAAACTATAAAATCAGTACTTAGTGGATCAAAAAATGTTATGCAAGACTAAAAGAAATGTAAGGAATATTTGGCCATGTGACTCGAATGAAAATTGTTCAACATCATTATTATGTGTAAACAAAGAATTTGAGCTAAAATGAGGTGTTTGCAGTAGGAAAAAAGATTTTGAAAGACGTCTAAGAACCATACGTTGGCAATATTTTCTAGCCTTCACTGGATAGTGGAAAGGCCTCCAACTCAAGAACAAAAATATTAGTTGAATATGGCAAGCATATTCCTAAGATAAAAATAACTGTTACTATTTTAGCTTCTTGAATTTAGCTATTAAGATCATTCATTCAATTAAATTACCTGATTTTCCCCCATGTTTGTAAACTAAACTGTAATTAAAATGTAGCTATTAGTTTGTAGGTTATTATATGTCACCTAAAGAAAAGTAATGACTTCTTATTTTATATTCTGCCATATACTGAAATTGCAAGGCAGTGAGTATTGAAGTGACTTCAAATTGAGCTAACGTTTTTTTACTAATTGCAATTTTTTTATCAGGTTAAAAATAATAGTCAAAGTCTTATCCAAGACCATGCTACACTCTCTCTGTGAGTCCAGGACCCTTGAATATGGCAATATTCTAAAGACTCTCTGAGTCAATACTAATGATAATAGTGGGAAATTGAATTAATAAATAATATTGAGAACAAAAATAAGACAAAAAACTGATGATGAAAATTTAAGGGAAAACAAATTCTCCATAGGAATACTTTTTGTAGTGATATCACAGGGTCAGATAACAAAAGAACAAGACTGCACAGGGAATATTCATGCAAGGCTTTAGTAAAGGTAAAGGATATGGAACAACAGGAAAAAGAAAACACAAGTAATAGTAGAAACTCCAAAATTTCCAAACACAGTCCCCCAGGGGCCTTTTTACATCATACAGGTCATACTTTGGTTTTGGATTATGAATCACCAAGTTATGTGCAATATTTCTCTGATCCAGAGGGGCCCATACTGGAGTTTACTGAGGGATCTTTTTAAACTCCACTTGTCACTTGGCTAAAGCCAAGCTCTGGATCCATTAAACCGGAGTAAAGTACCAATTTTTACTTCCCTGAACAATGGAGACAAATTAGTAACATGTGCTCCCAGGATTTGAATTTTAAACAGCACATTATAAATCATTAGATGGTACAGCTCATTCTTTTCTTGGCCAGTGGTCAGTTCCAGATTTCCAGGCTTCTCCAGAAAGAGGCATGAAGCTGCCCCTGTCCAGGTATAAGATAATTCTGTTCTTTTGAACTCTTAAAAGACTGGATGACATGTACCTGGAATTTAACCTAAGCTGTAGCCTTAGTGTGCAAATTGTTTTGTAGGCCGTGACCCCTAAGGTGATCATGGTAAGAACACCTGAAGAAATCAAAGCTAGCCCTTACATTGAGGTATAATACAACATAGCCAGATAGTATTTATCTCAAAATTCAAGGGAAGCTTAGTGTAACTAAATCTATTAAAATGTTGACAGTAAGTTATCAATAAAGAATACCTACAAATTAGTACAAACCACTCCAAAATTCCTCAGACCCACAGTTACAAGTCAACACCATTAAACAGTATTTCATACCTTGATTAAGGGTCAATGCAATGGCAGTATTTTAACAAAACAATTCAGGTCAATTCCAGGTTTACTGAAATTCACCCTCACAGCATACGATCCATGAGGTAAAGTGCTCGACAAATCTTTATCTTTTCTAGAATTTTATGCAAATGTTTTCATAGAGAATGTAGCCTTTTATGTCCAGCTTTTTTCCTTTAGCATAACATTTTTGAGATTCATCCATGTAGTTGCATGTATCAGAAGTTCATTGTTTTATTACCGAGTAGCATTCATTTTCATAATTGTAGCAAAATTTACCTATTCACCAGTTGATGGACATGTAGCTCATTTTTAGCTTCAGACCATTATGAATAAACTATTATACATAAAATTGTTTGCATGGGCATGTTTTCATTTCTTTGGGGTAAATACTTAAGAGTGAAATTGCTGAGTTGTATGATAGTTACAAGTTTAACTTTATATGAAACTGCTAAATTGTTTTCAAAGTGAATGTACTATTTTGCATTCCTACCAGAAAGGTATGAAATTTCCAGTTCCATATCTGCACCAATACTTGGTATTAACATTCTTTTTATTCTTAGCCACTTTGGTGAGTATGTAATACTACCCTAGTTATAAACAAGAACAAATTTCCAAGAGAGAAAATACTAGAAAGAGAATTTTTTGGCCATATTTCATATTGATATTATAACACTGAGCCTATTAATTACTCCTACAAATGTTCTGGAGTAAAATACATAAAACTACCTACATTAATTAAGTTTCTTGAATTAAGTAATGAAAGTAAAATTTTAATTTAAGTCTTGAACTTTGAAACAAAAATACTAAATTTGGTATATATGAATTAAGGTTCCCCAGGACCTCCTTTGTGTGTTTCTCTATGTGTGCTTGAGTGTGACTATGTGTGAGAGAGAATGTGAGAGAGAATGAACACCTATTTAATTGTTATTTTAGAAATACTGTCAAGAGATACTATAAAAGTCTAAGTCACAGCCAAAAAAGAATAAAATAAATTAAGCCTGAATTACTACTGGTTTGCCAAAAGAAAGGGAAAAAAAAGTGGTTAAACATGAATATCAAAATGGTCTTGGGTAAGGGGTGGCTGGGTGGCTCAGTTGGTTAAGCGTCTGCCTTTGGCTCAGGTCATGATCTCAGGGTCCTGGGATCGAGCTCCGCATCAGTATCACTGCTCAGCCGGGAGTCTGCTTCTCCCTCTTTCTCTGCCTCCTCCCCCCCGATCATGTTCTGTCTTTCTCTCTCTCTCTCTCTCAAATAAATAAATAAAATCTTAAAAAATGGTATTGGGTAATTCCCTATGACTATTTTTGCTATTTGAAAAATATATTCAGCTGATAGGATCTAAGAGCTACGTATTAAAATTGAAAATGTGCCAAGCAAACTCTTAATTCAAGAGGATTGACTAGTTTGGAGGTTGCTTTGATGTTTTTAAAATTAAATATGGTGACTTGTAAATAGAAAAAAATGAATACTTTGTAAAATACTGTACCAATTTTTTTTTGTGCACACAAAAACTTTAGCATACAGCGTGTGAAGTCTTCATTCTCATGCTGTGGTCTCATTTTTAAATGCATTAACTTCACATGGCTCTTTCAATCTCTCTTTTTTTTCTTTGGTGGGAAGAATTGGGTACAAAGGATACCATATACCCTCTAACTCATCTAGTTATGTTAATGATCTATAGGCAGAATCGATCGGTAGTAGATATAAACTTCAATCAGTTACTATGAAAATTCTTAAAATAAAATATATTGAACTTATAATTATTCCTATATAATTTCAATCATATTATCACTGATCATCATCTCCTTTATTCAGTATGTTGCAATTTACAAAATTAATTAAAAATAATTTTATATTTGATATTTGGAGAACCCTTTCTTTAAATGTTTGAAGTTTTAGGAATTACTGTTATAATAACTCAATTAAAAATATTTATTAAAGCATATTTCAGAAAAAATCTTAATTACTTTGTGAAACAAAGCAAGCACATTTCAAAATTAGAAAGTAAAAACGATTTTATTTAGTAATATATTAAAGACCTGTTAAAAAAATAATGTTGACAAGTTTTCCTCCATTAGCTATGTAACAGCACTCCTGCCAGTCTTAAGGGTTAACTTGCTTCAAGGTAACACACCCCTAGCTTGCTGACTTAAAGTCCTTGATCTGTAACAAAACTAATTTACTTTCTTTGATATTTGCGGACCACTGGCCTTGGGGAATGAAGAACCAGAACATTCCTAGGCCACAGAGGCCAGAAACTTGTTTCAAGCCATGTCAGCCCTCTGATAGCCCAACAATCTTTTAACAAAATGTTTTTCTTTTTAAGGTCACACAAACGACTACTGATCTCCCTTTGTGCATCTGTAGACCTCACCCTGGTTTGCAGAAAGAACAGAGTAATTTTGCACAACCCCTGGGTACCAAGGAACCAGACCTTTTTGCACAACCCCCACCATAGGCACCAAGGAACTAGAACTTTTTGCACAATCTCCGAGCTCTGAGATAACTCTCACGCTGGCGTCATCAAGTCTGCAGGTAATCAAGAAATGTCACAGACCACTGCACTCCCTTAACTGATTAAACCCATTTAAAAATCTCTGGGCCAGGCAGAAACCTGGGAGTTGGCCTTTGGACAAGGGGCCAACTTCTCTCCAGGTGGCTGGCTTCCTGAATAAAACTCATATTCCTTTCCAGTCAAACTCTTCCCTAGACTATTGGGCTTTCTAGTGACGGGCAGCCAAACTTGAGTTTCAGTAAGTTAAAAGGTTTTATTTACTTAAGTTGAGACCGTGACCAAAATCACATGAGGTGACAAATTTTTATTCCATATTTATTAATCTGGAGATGTGGACTATTGGGCATCAGGCAACGATGTGGAAAGAAACCTCAGGTCCTTTTAAAAAGTTAACTTATTTGTTTAAAAGCCCATAAGCAAGAGTTATACACTTGAAAAAAGTTTTCCTGATTCCATATGCTACAATATACTAAAACAGTGATTTAAAAGTGTAAGAAAATACTACTTAGAGGCAGGCCTGTTGACAGTAGCAAAAGTGACACTTGAGAAACTGAAAAGTAATTTTCTTTTATGGTTTCTTTTTTTTGTTGTTAAGATTTTATTTATTTATTTGACAGAGAGAGACACAGCGAGAGAGGGAACACAAGCAGGGGGAGTGGGAGAGGGAGAAGCAGGCTTCCCGCAGAGCAGGGAGCCTAATGCGAGGCTCCATCCCAGGACCCTGAGATCAAGACCTGAGCCGAAGGCAGATGCCTAACAATGAGCCACCCAGGCACCCCCATTTATGGTTTCTCTACAGAAAATAGATATTAGAACCTCATGTCTAAGATAATCTATGTAGGGTATAACCTGTGTAAACATGGTTACTGTCAAGATAAATGTTGAAATATTACATTCCGTATGACAGGTAACATTTTTTTCTACAGTAATCACACTATATTTACTAACAGCTGGATAAAGTATAATTACAATATAAACATATTGTTTCCTTTTTAAAAAAAATAAGTCAGTCATTTTCTTACTCATCTGGGAGTTAGCTAGTCATCCATCTGAGTAGTTGGTTCTAATTTGTATACATTTGCACCTTGAGTTTGGAAAAAATTTCAGAGATTTTGAAACACAAAGAATACATATTACTGGGAAATACTCATATGAAGAATGCTTTGTGTCCATGGAAGTCATGGACTATGATCTACTAGGATACGTGAGCCAACATACCTAAAATATACATTTTAAATAAAAACAGATTTTTTCTAATATGCAAACACTATGCCAAATAATGAATTGTTCTTTGCTTCATGTCATCTTATGTTTATTATTTTCTTTCCTTGTCCTAGCCTTCGTGTGTGTGTGTGCACCATTTAGAGTATATTTTATATAATTGATATATTGTTAATTCATTTAATCTTCACAGGTGTACAAGGTAAATATTTTTATTATGTCCATTTCAAACATATGGAAGCTAAGGTACAAGCATAAGCAACTAGACCAAAGCAGTACTGTTAGAAAAGGGTTGGGTCAGGGCTTAAACACAAGTACTTGACCCCCGAGTTGGTACACTGAAAATAACTCTATCCTTAAATTGGTACAAACTATCTTGGAAATTGCACCCTTATTGCCAAAGGAAACTACCCCCAAATAAACAAGGAAACAAACAAAATAACTTGAAAAAGAAAAAAGAAATGCATATACTTAAAATTTTGGATTGCACTTTCTAAATAGGACTTCTTTTAATCTGTTGTGATCTCAATTTTACATTAGAGATTAGCAGAAAAACAATTGTTTTCAATGCTCTTACAACTTTTAGAGTTTTTTTGTTTGTTTGTTCTTTGGCCTGAATATGCCAGACAATGGAAAAAATGAAACTCTGTTAGATGTTGATATGGTCTAGGAATCCATATGTATGAGAATACTGTCCAAGACCATCATCTACTTTTTCCAGTGGTCCTTGATGGATTACAGACCCACTCACTGGTTGCTGAGCTTTGAGTCTAATGTGCCAACCAAGAAATCTGGTAAAGTGTATTGAAGCATATCTTCCTTTGCATGCTCAAATTTGAATCATAGAATTTTATAATCCCTCAGTGATCCACTGATGGAGGAAGAATGATTTGAAAGGAGGAAGCAGAAGAATGTCATATCTAGCTATTTTCTGGGAATGCCTGCAAACATATCATTGTCGGTGTCCTAGAATATGATCAGTTGGGTTAATTATCTTAAATGCCTAGAGGAAAATAAAACAAAACAAAACTAAAAACAATTTTCTCCCAGTCTTTGCAGCTTGGATCTGAGTTGGGAAGCCAGGCCTTCTACAACTCTATGTCAGTTTTCACTAACTGTGAGTTAAGAGCCTTAGAGGTAACCACAGGTATAAGCCAAGGGTCGTCTCATGTCTTTTCTGAGCATGCATCTGGTTCTGGGCATGCAGGTTGCATTCCATTTTCTCCTATGTGTGTGGTAGTCCTTCTGAGTCCATATTACTCCAAGAAAATCCTTCTTTAGCTTCCTTCTTCCTGGCCTTTGGATCTATCTGCTGCTTGTTCTGTATGTTGTCCTAGCCTTAGGCATGGGAAATGTATGTCTTCTTTCCATTTATCCACAGCTGCCCAGTAAGTCACACCAGCTTTTGGATGAGTTAACAAAGTTCATCCTCTGTGTGGGATGATCAGACAAGGCAAAGCAAAACTGATCTTCCTCACAAATAACTGCCCAGCATTCAGGAAATCTGAAATAGAGTACTATGTCATGTTGGCCAAAACTAGTGTTTTGGCCATAAATTAAAGGTGCTACTCCGGTGAACACATTAATGATAAGAAAGCAAAACAGCCTTATTGCTGATATTAGAAAGTTTCAGTGGTCTGAATAGATCACTATGAATTGGGAACAGCATGTGGAAAATACATACACTGTGCACTCTTGGCTGTCATTGACCTGGGTGATTCTGATATCATTAGAAACATGTTAGAACAGACTGGTAAAAAGTAAATCATGCAAATTTTTAAAATATAAAACTGGCCAGAGATAGTTAAAAAGAAAAACAAAAACCTTCAGGGAACCACCAGGCAAGTAAAATGCATGACCATGGTATTCTAAGAACAAGTCCATATTAACTCCATGGCACCAACATGCCACAACAGGAATGTGGACCCTGTCCCCCTGGATGCTGTCACTGGGCTGGGGAATGGAGACTGATAGACTGGTGGGTGAAAATGCTATAACGCCCTCTGACCAAAACTCGCATAACCTCTTCCTCTTTAAGTAGTCCCATGTTTGGTTGCTGTAAATTTTTAGTTAGATTCCAGAGTGCTAAAAAAGTAATTTTGCCAGTCTGCCAATTTATTCTTGTTTCAGTGGATGAACAGATTATTGGAGACTCCTACTTGGCCATTTTCTATTATGTCAGAGTCTGTGCCCTATATTTATTTCTTACAGCTGCCTTTATTGCCTTGGATACATAAGCTTTTCTTTTTGTTTCTTTTTTTTCTTTTCTTTTCTTTTCTCCAAAAGAGTATCCATTTATCCATTTATATATAGGCATACCTTGATTTTATTGTGCTTCCCAGATACTGCATTTTTTACACTTTGAAGGTTTGCGGCAACTCTGTCTCAAGGAAGTCTATGTGACATGTTTCCAACAGCATTTGTTCACTTCATGTCTCTGTGTCACATTTTGGTAATTCTCATAATACTTCAAACTTTTAAATTATTATTATATTTGTTATGGTGATTGTGATCAATGATCTTTGATGTTACTATTGTAATTGTTTTAGGGCTCCACTAATCATGCCCATATTAGTAACCTTAACTGATAAATGTTATTGTATTCTGACTGTTATACTGACTGGACATTCCCCCATCTCTCTCCCTCTCCTTGGGACTTGCTATTCTCTGAGACACAACAATATTGAAATTAAGCCAATTAATAACCCTACAATGGCCTGTTAGTATTCAAGTAAAGGAAGAGTCACACATCTCTCACTATAAATCAAAAGGTAGAAATGATTATACTTAGGAAGGCATGGCAAAAGCTGAGCTAGGCCAAATGCTAGGCCTTTTGAGCCAGTTAGCCAAATTATGAATGCGAAGGAAAAGTTCTTGAAATAAATTAAAGGTGCTACTCCGGTGAACACATTAATGATAAGAAAGCAAAACAGCCTTATTGCTGATATTAGAAAGTTTCAGTGGTCTGAATAGATCAGACCAGCCACAACATTCCCTTATGCCAAAGCCTAATCTAGAGCAAGGCCCTTATTCTCATCAATTCTAGAAAGACAGAGAGGTAAAGAGGCTGCAGAAGAAAAGTTTGAAGCTAGCAGAGGTTGGTTCGTGAGGTTTAGGGAAAGAACCCATCTCTGTAACGTAAGAGTGCAAGGTAAAACAGCAAGTGCTGATGAAGAAGCTGCAGCAAGCTCTCCAGAAGATATAGGTTATCTAGCTGATGAAGGTGGCTATACTAAACAACAGATTTTCAGTGTAGACAAAATAGTTTTCTATTGGAAGAAGATACCATCTAGGACTTTCATAACTGAAGAGGAGAAGTCAACACCTGGCTTCAATGCTTCAAAGAACAGGCTGACTCTCTTATTAGGGGTTAATGCAGCTGGTGACTTTAAATTGAAGCCAATGCTCATTTACCATTCTAAAATTTCAGGGTCTTAACCAATTATGCTAAATCTACTCTGTCTGTGCTCTATAAGTAGGACAACAAAGCCTGGATGATGGCACACTTATTACAACATGGTTTACTGGATATTTTAAACCCACCATTGAGAACTACTGCTCAGAAAAAAGATTCTTTCAAAATATTACTGCTCATTAACAATGCACCTGGTCACCCAATAGTTCTAATGGAGACGTACAACAAGGTTAATGTTATCATGCTTGCTAATGACATAACATCTAATCTGCAGATTAAGAAGTAATTTTGACTTTCGAGTCTTATTATTTAAGAAATACATTTATACAGTTATAGCTGCCATACACAATGATTCCTCTAATGGATCCAGGCAAAGTAAATTGAAACCTTCTGGAAAGAATTCACCATTCTATGCCATTAAGAACATTTGTGATTTATGGGAAAAGGTCAAAATATCAACATGGACAGGAGTTTGGAAGAAGTTCATTCCAATCTTCATGGATGACTTTGAGGTGTTCAAGACTTCAGTGGAGGAAGTAACTAACTATATAGATGTGGTGGAAACAGCAAAAGAACTAGAATTAGAAGTGAAGCCTGAAGATGGTACTGAATTCCTGTAATTTCAAGATCAAACTTGAACAGATGAGGAGTTGTTTCTTTTGGATGAACAAAGAACATGGTTTCTTAAAATGAAATCTATTCCTGGTGAAGATGCTGTGAAGATTGTTGAAATGACAACAAAGTCTTTAGAATATTACAGAAACTTAGTAGATAGAGTAGTAGCAGGGTTTTAGAGGATTGAGTCTAATTTGTAAAAAATTCTACTGTGAGTAAAATGCTATCCAACAGCATCTCATGCTACAGAGAAATTGTTTGTGAAAGGAAGCATCAACCAATGAGGCAAATTTCATCATGGTCTTATTTTAAGAAATTACCACAGCCACCCCAACCTTCAGCAATCACCACCCTGATTAGTCAACATCCATCAACATGAAGGCAAGACCCTCTACCAGCAAAAACATTATGACTTACTAAAATCTCAGCTGATGATTAGCATTTTTTGCAATAAAGTATTTTTAAATTATGGTATGTACATTATTATTTATACCACAAAGCTATTGTACACTTAATAGACTACAGTATAGCGAAAACATTATTCTTTTATGCACTGGAAAACTAAAAAAGTCACCTGATATTTTATTGCAATATTTGCTTTATTGCTTTGGTCAAGAACTAAACCTGCAATATCTCTGAGGTGTGCCTATAGTTGTTGAATGAGCAATCAAAAGAGAAGAATATTATACATGGCTATACACCTCCAAAATGGAATGTTATATACACATTTATGTAAATTCATTATTTTCGTTAAGATTCAAAAAGATACTTTCGAACCTTCATTGGGAACATGGTGTTTGAACTAATCTGTTTGAAATGTTTTCAATACACCACCTTGACACAGAATTCACTGAATTACTTTCAGTTTGTTTATAATGTGTTCTCTTAAATTTTTGATTCAATTTCATTTTGATAAGTCATTTTATTTGTTCCAATCAATTAAATTAATCAAAGGCTCAGGGAGAGATCTATTTCACTGTCTTTCCCAACTTCCAGTGGTCCACTTGCTCTTGGTCATTTCTTCACCTTTCTTCAATTCTTACTTTTGTTGTTCAATCTCCTACCATCTCCTTTGACATTCTTGACTCCCTCTTATAATGACCTTTTGACAACATCCTACAGGGCACATCAAGATAATCCAGATAATCTACCTAACTCAAAATCCTTAACATGATCACATCTGCAAAGTCTCTTTACCTTATAAACTAGTATTCACAGGTGCTGGTGTTTAGGATATGGATATTTTTGGGAGCCATTTTCAGCCTGCAACAAAAATAATATTAAGGAAAACAAAACCAAGAAAACAAGAAGCATCAATAGCAATATAAGATATATCTTATACAATTATAAACTATACTAGAAGTCTATGATGCTAAGAAATTTTGTATTTTAGATTCTTTTAACTTCCTATATTAATATATTTCACTATTACAATGTACCTTCATAAACCCTCCAGATCAAAGCAGATGCCTGCATTTCTCTTCTGTGTTTTAATATTGTGTGACTATATAATGACAGAATTATTAGCACCAGAAAACTTGAACGGGCCTAATTTAGCAGAGTCAGCCAGTTACTTATGGTAAAAATAATTTATAAGCATTCCAGGCTAATTTATGTCAGGAAACCATGTGAAAAGGCCTCAGGCAGATCAATTTAGTAAAGGTATCCTCTGACTAGAAGGCAAGTTCAATGTTGGTTAATCTTAGCCATTGAGTTGTCTGTTGAGATGAAATTGTAAAATTATCATTGTACGTGGAATATTAAAGAGGAGTATGAATGTCCATGGATGTGATGTCAAGAGAAACTAATACAGAGATGAGATAGTTCCCCAATAACTTCACCATCTTAAATTATCTTTTAGGTGTGTCTGTTGAGTTTTGGTTTTTTTTTCTTCCTCTTTCCCTTTTATCTCCCAGGTAGATTGTAGGCTATATTAGAGCAGGACACCCATCAGTGTTCTTCGCTACTTTATTAGTGCCTGACTGATATGAGGTATTCAATAAATAACAAATTAATGCTTTCATTTTATTTTTGTTAAATGTCAGTTTGTTTTGAGCTGTGACAAATCTGTTCAAGAAAAAACTTATATAAGCACCTAACAACAGAGCACTAAACTCAAGACAAAAACTGGTAAAACTGCAAAGAGAGGGCGCCTGGGTGGCTCAGTTGGTTGAGCGACTGCCTTCGGCTCAGGTCATGATCCTGGAGTCCCGGGATCGAGTCCCGCATCGGGCTCCCTGCTCGGCAGGGAGTCTGCTTCTCCCTCTCCCACTCCCCCTGCTTGTGTTCCC